>NC_057804.1:311268539-311537619 GCF_018294505.1 Triticum aestivum | reverse complement strand
GCCGAACCGAAAGGGGCCCGGTCCGCCGGCCCCATAGGTGTTCGTGGATCAGTTTCCCCGACATCTTTGGCGCGCCAGGTAGGGGATGTCGAGATTGCGTGAATCTGATCCGGCATTCACACGAGCTAGATCTTCATTTTCTTCATCGACATGCCATCGAAGAAGAAGACTTCGGCGGCAGCTGCTCCATCCACGTTACTTCCACCACCACCGGAGCAAACGGGTGGTGGAGTAGGCGCCGGCGGAAGAACGGACGTCGATGAGGAAGCTCACGATGCTGCCAGGTCCAAGGACAAGGCTGCACAGACCTCGGCGTCCGTACATGTCCCGCGCCCATCTCAGGAGGCGCAGGACCGACAACATCATGGTATTCGCAGTACCATACGTTCGTTGGGACAAGATCAAGCTGGTGGATCTCGGGGTGCTCAAGACCAGCATGCACGCCAACGTGCTGGCACGAGCGAGACACGGTCGCCTCGACGGGATGCTGCTCCTTCTAACATAGTTAGAAGCCCGAGCATATCCCGCTCCTCGCACCGTTCGCCACTGCCGCCCACCACTCCAGCAGAAGCTTTGGCGCGAGCTCAGCTGCTCCTGGATTACCCTCCAGCGGAAGACAAGATCGACCAATGGAGGGCCACCATTCAGAGTCTCATCGGCTTCGCCAACGGCGACACTCCGCGGCAGCCAACTGCATCGCGGCAGCGGCAGGACTGCCGGGCACGAGCCGGTGGCGACGAAACCGGTGGGGGTGCAACCACCATGCACTCTCCATCCCAAAGGCCAAGATCGCCGACTCGTCGGATCCGCCTCGACAGCGACTCCACCGCATCGTCAGATCCACGAGCTCGTCGCGATCAGCGCCAAGTTCTTCACGAACGACAGCAAGAAGACGCTCGTACTCGCATCGAGCGCCAAAGAGAAGCGCGACGTCAATCCGACAAGCGCGCTGGGCCCTCTGTTGACGTGCATGCGCCAGGGGAACCAGGCGACTTGCCGTACGCGGTAGGTTGCCCTGCATTCACTCGTGAGCTGCGGCAAGTCCAGTGGCCCAGCACGAAGAATTTCAAGCCAGATGTACCAGAGAAGTACGACGGCAAGTCGCATCCGTCGGAGCTCCTCAGCATCTACACCATCGCGGTGCAAGCTGCTGGGGGGCGGGACGACAAGATCCTTGCCAACTACTTCCCGCTGGTGCTCAAGCCCAATGTCAAATCCTGGCTCATGCACTTGCCGGACAACTCCATATCCTCCTGGGTTGATCTGTGCCATCAGTTTGTCGGCGCCTTTACAGGCGGCCACAAGCCTCATGGCCAAGAGAGCGATCTTCATATGCTCTCCCAGAAGGAAGGAGAGCCCCTGCGCAAGTACATTCAAAGATTCAGCCGCGTACAGCACAACATCCCAGATGTCCACCCTGCCGCGGTGATCAGCGCATTCCATCAGAACATGCGAAACCGCAGGATGCGGGAGGAGATGGCGATGTGCAAGATCAGAGACGTCAGTGAGCTATATGCCCTGGCCGACAAGTGTGCACGTGCTGAGGAAGGGAGGAAACTCCCCGGAGAGAACACAGGAGCAGGAGGATCTGATAGTGAGGAGACTGCCCCGGCAAGGAAGAACCGGCGGCGGAACAACAGGAAGAAGAAAGGCAAAGATGTGCTAGTTGTTGAACAGTCCGGCAAGAAAGCCGAAGCTGGTAGCTCCTGCAAGGAGGTTGCCACAGCTGTGGCGGTCGCCGACAAGCAGGACAGCACCAACAAGCAGTATTGCAAGATCCACCGCACCAAGGGCCATGACCTCCAGAGCTGCAAGAAGGTCGAGCAGCTTGTTGTGCAGCAAAAGGCTGAATACGAGCGGCGCGACAAGGAGAAAGCCCGGGAAGGTGCTGGAGGAGCTGGCAAGAAACGTCCCGGCCGAGGAGGACGCCGCGGCAAGGCCAAGCAGCGGCAAGGAGACAGACCTCCCCGCGGCTGCGACAAGGATGAAGATGATGATGACGATGAAGATATGGATGAAGACGAGACTGACGAGCAGGAGTTCCAGAAAGCCACAGAGGTCCTGTGCGTTGACGGCGGTGCTTCTCTGCATACTTCACACCGCCAGCTCAAGCAATGGGTGCGGGAAGTCAATGCGGCAGAACCACCCATCGAGTCACGCAAGCCTCTGAAATGGTCCAACACGCCTATCATCTTTGATATTGAGGATCACCCTGATCGCATAACTGCGGTCGGGTGCTTGCCGATGTTGGTTTCACCAACTATCCGCAACCTCAAGGTCACTAAGATGCTAGTTGACGGCGGTGCCGGCTTGAACTTGATCTCCTCCGCGGTTCTCCAGAAACTCCAGATCCCTGATGGCGAGCTCGAAGAGACTGGCACATTCCGAGGAATCAATCCGGGAAGGAGCAAGCCAAAGGGAAAGATCACATTGCCAGTGACATTTGGCAGCGAGCTGAACTTCAGGACTGAGAGGGTCACTTTTGACGTTGCTGATTTTCCATTGCCTTACAATGGGATACTCGGCCGTCCAGCACTTGCCAAGTTCATGGCAGCCTCTCACTATGCATACAACGTATTGAAGATGCCAGGCCCGATAAGTGTTATCTCTGTCCCTGGCGACAAGAAGGATGCTCTTATCTGCACAGACAAGATTTACCGGGAAGCAGCAGCCGCAACAGATCGCAACTCACTTGCCGCTGAAGCTCCCAGGGGGAAGAAGAAGATCAAGTCCGGCAAGAGCTCCGATGCCCACTCCGGCAAGCGCACCTCTTCGGAGTGCCGCGCTACCGTCGAGGACGCACCCTCCAGCTCCACCGGCAAGTGTAAGAAGATAATGGCAGCTCCACTAGAGACCAAGAAGGTGTCCGCCAAGGAGGACGGCACTGGTGGTACCTTCACCATCAGTGCCACTCTCGACCCTAAATAGGAAAGCGCGCTCGTTGCTTTCCTGCGGGCGAACGTCGACGTGTTTGCATGGCAACCGTCTGACATCCCTGGTGTTCCCAGGAAAGTAACCGAGCACCATCTTGCCGTCTGTCCTCATGCGCGGCCCGTCAAGCAGAAAGTCAGGAAATAGGCATTGGAGCGCCAAGAATTCATTGCAGAAGAGATCAAGAAATTGGAAGCAGCAGGCCTTGTCAGAGGAGTGCTCCATCCTACGTGGTTGGCCAATCCTGTAGTCGTGCGCAAGGCAAACGGGAAATGGAGGCTTTGTATCGACTTTACCGATGTCAATAAAGCTTGTCCCAAAGACCCATTTCCCTTGCCGCGCATCGACCAGATTGTTGACTCCACGGCCGGATGTGACTTGCTTTCATTTCTTGATGCATACTCAAGATATCATCAGATCTTCATGGCAGAAGAGGATGAGGAGAAGACCGCATTCATTACCCCATGTGGCACATACTGTTTCGTACGGATGCCTTTCGGTTTGAAGAATGCTGGTTCAACATTTGCAAGGGTAGTCCATGACGCTTTTGAACCGCAAATGCACAGAAATGTGGAAGCCTACATGGATGACATAGTGGTCAAGAGCAAGGACAAAGCGACCCTAATTCAAGATTTAGACGAAACCTTTGCAAATCTGCGCAAGATCAACCTCAAGCTCAACCCCGAGAAATGCGTGTTTGGAGTCCCCTCCGGCAAGCTTCTCGGGTTCTTTGTGTCTCAACACGGAATTGAGGCCAATCCTGACAAGATCAAGGCCATTGAGCAGATTGAAGCGCCAAAGCGCGTCAAGGATGTACGAAGACTTGCCGGTTGCATAGCTGCTCTCAGCAGGTTTATCTCTAGGTCTGCTGAGCGCGCCCTGCCATTTTTCAAAATTTTGAAAAAGGCGGGTCCAATGAAATGGACTCCGGAAGCGGAGGCTGCACTGCGGGACTTGAAGAGATACCTGTCCTCCACTTCAACACTTGTCGCACCTAAGCCACAAGAGAAGTTGCTGTTATATATAGTGGCAACCAATCAAGTGGTTAGTGCTGCGTTAGTAGCAGAGAGGGAGGCGGATGATGAGCCAGCAACCACGGCAGACACATGCAGCGACAAGCAGGGGACTTCACCGGCAAGCTCTGGTCCTGACAAGGATGGATCTGCACAAGAGCATGAGAAGATGCAGAAGAGAATGGTGCAACGCCCAGTTTACTTTGTCAGTTCCCTTCTGCAGGGGGCTAGGTCAAGGTACTCTGGTGTGCAGAAATTGCTTTTCGGCCTCCTCATGGGCTCGAGAAAGCTGCGCCATTACTTCCAAGCACATGAGATCACAGTTGTCACTCGCTTTCCGTTGAAGAGGATACTGCAAAATCCAGAAGCAACAGGCAGGATTGTCGAGTGGGCACTAGAACTGTCAAGCTTTGGCCTCAAGTTTGAGAGCACTTCAACTATCCAAAGCAGAGCATTGGCAGAGTTCATAGCAGAGTGGACGCCAACACCAGATGAAGAAATTCCAGAGACGAGCATCCCCGTCAAGGAAGCAAGCAAAGAGTGGCTGATGTACTTTGATGGTGCCTTCTCGCTGCAAGGCGTCGGTGCTGGCGTGCTACTTGTCACACCCACCAGAGAGCATCTCAAGTACGTAGTCCAGATGCACTTTCCCAAGGAGCAAGCAACGAACAATACTGCAGAGTATGAAGGTTTGCTTGCCGGCCTCAGGATCGCAGCAGACCTTGGGATCAAGAAGCTCATTGTCAGGGGTGACTCACAGCTTGTCATCCGCCAAGTGAACAAGAGTTATCAGAGTCCGTTGATGGAAGCTTATGTTGATGAAGTGAGAAAGCTAGAAGAGCACTTTGACGGCCTGCAGATGGAGCATGTTCCAAGAGCTCAGAACGACATTGCCGATGGCCTGTCAAAGTGCGCCACACTTAAGTTACCTGTGGAACCAGGGATCTTTGTGCTCAAGCTGACTCAACCATCCGTAACGCCATCAACTGGACAGAGCAAGAAGAGGAAGTTGTTTTCTGGTGACTATTTTCCGGCAGAGCTTCCCGAAGCCGCCGCCAAGAAGTTCCTCAGGATCAACACCAAGAGTGCTGAGGAGCAGTCTGCTCCGGCAAACCTTAGGGTTTGTTCCGTTGAAGCAGACGCTCCCGACAAGTTTTGCTCCGGCAAGCTTGCCGGGGAACATCAAGCTCCAGCAGAGCCACAAGTTCTTGCCATAGAAGTGGATGTTCCCGCAGCAGCAGATGTGCCTTTAGTCCTTGTTGTCGAGCCACAAGCTCCAGCATGGGCACAGCAGATTGTCCATTTCCTTCAGACAGGAGAACTTCCTGGAGAGCAAGAAGAAGCGGAAAGAGTAGCCCGACAGTCAAGTATGTACCAGTTTGTCGATAACACACTGTACAGAAGAAGACTCAACGGTGTGAAATTGAAGTGTATTCACCGGGAAGACGGACAAAAGTTGTTGGCAGAGATACATGGAGGCATATGTGTTCACCACATTGGCGCAAGAGCACTTGCCGGCAAAGCGTTCCGGCAAGGTTTCTTTTGGACGACAGCCCTCCAGGATGCAACTGCACAAGTAACCAAGTGTGAAGCGTGCCAGTTCCATTCCAAGCAGATACACCAGCCAGCTCAAGCTCTCCAGACGATCCCTTTATCCTGGCCATTTTCGGTCTGGGGGCTCGATATCCTCGGCCCCTTCCCCCGAGCTGTCGGGGGCTTTGAGTACTTGTACGTTGCAATCGACAAGTTCACAAAGTGGCCAGAAGTGGAACCAGTGAGGAAGGTGACAGCACAGCCAGCAGTCAAGTTCTTCAGGTCGATTGTTTGCCATTTCGGGATCCCTAACAGGATCATCACCGACAACGGCACGCAATTTACGAACCGCACCTTCATGCAGTACGTCCAGGATCTTGGCGCCAAGGTCTGCTTCGCTTCTGTTGCTCATCCGAGAAGCAACGGTCAAGCGGAGAGGGCAAATGCTGAAGTGCTGCGCGGGCTCAGGACCAGAACTTTCGACAGGCTGCGCAAGTGCGGAAGGAACTGGATTGAGGAGCTGCCGGTGGTTCTTTGGTCGATCAGGACGACGCCAAATCGAGCCACTGGCCAGACACCTTTCGCTCTAGTCTATGGAGCAGAGGCAGTTCTCCCCATGGAACTCGTATACAGGTCACCACGAGTGCTCGCTTATGATGAGCTTGAGCAAGAGCAGCTGCGACAAGATGACGCGCTGCTCCTTGAGGAGGACCGTCTTCAGGCTGCTGTACGAGCTGCTCGATACCAGCAAGCTTTGCGCCGCTACCATAGCCGCAAAGTTAACGCCAGAAGTTTCGAGGAAGGCGACCTTGTTCTTCGGCGTGTTTAGTCCGCCAAGAATTCCAACAAGTTGACGCTAAAGTGGGAAGGCCCTTATCGGGTGAAACGAGTCACTAGGCCTGGCGCTGTCCGCCTTGAGACCGAAGATGGCGTACCGGTGAGCAACTCCTGGAACATTGAGCATCTTCGTAAGTTTTACCCGTAGGGCGCGGTTGCCGGAACCCGTTCCGGCAACCACCTTTTGTACAAGTCTTGCCGATGTTGCATGTAATCCTTTGTACAAAGCCGGGCGCAGATCCCGTGCATAAGTAAAGCTCATGTGCTCCGCACATCTTGTCAATTTCATGCTTTTTACTTTATATTTGCATGCGTTATCTGACACTTTGTGCAGCACCTACCCCCGGTAAGCAATAACGAGCTATAAGGCTCCATGCCTTTATTTTCTCTTCTTTCTTTTTCTCAAAAAGGAAAGGAAGGTTCCCTCGCACCCAAGTTTGCCGGGGGGAATGAAGAAGATAATGGTGTGGACCAGGCCTCGTTCAAGGAAGTTTCGCCTTACCGGGAAGCAAACGACAGAAAAGCTAAGTTGCCAAAGTTTGAGCAATCAGTTTTAAATTTTTAAGTTATCTCCTCGAACGACCGTACTTTGTATGGAAAACCTGTGCGCGAAGGAACCAACTCGTAGCTAGTTGCGCCCTTACTTTGTTTCGAGTCCGCTCAACAATTTAAGTGAGCTGCGACTAGTTGCGACAAGGTTTCTTGTCGGAAGCAGCACCGCCAGCAGGCTACTGACGTCCCGCACTCAGTGCTCGCGGCCCAGGTGCCTGCACCAACAAGTTCCCTAAAAGCGTAGGGTAAAAACATACAAAGGAAGGAATCAAGTAAAAGGAATAACATAGCAAATCTCTACCCAAAATAGAGTTATATTACAAGATAGCTTGTCGCGGCTCTAATAGATGTTCTCGTAACATGACCAGCAGCGACAAAGAGAAAACGGGCGGCCTAATCTACGCGATCGCCCTCAACCCTCTTGATCTCGCTCACCTTGTCCACAATGGGTGCGACAAGAGCCTTGAGCGCATCCAGATCAGCATCCGGCGGCAAGAATTTGAGGATGTTGGTGAGGTTGAGGCCTGGATTGCGGAAGGCCACCTTCACCAACACCTTCTGAAGAACCCCCGTGCAGATCTTGCACGACTCATCGGCCAACTGCTTTGGGATCTTCTCCCGGAGTCGCTGGAGGGCCGTCACCACGCCCTTGAAGAACAGGCTGAGCTTGGCGCTGGGTTGGAGGTGCTCATCGGAGGAGTACCCGAGCTCCTCCATCCCCAGCTGTGCCAGCTCCCCGTCGATGGCGGCGGCAATATTCACCAGACCCTCGGTCCAGTGCTCCACAGTCTCCCTGAAGGCGTCGTGGGCGGCAGCACCATTCTCCAGCAGCGCCTCGTCGGCCTTGATCTTCTCCGACAAGGCCACCTCCCGCTCCCTGGCGCCGTCCAGCGTCTGAGTCAAGGTGGCCAGCTTCAACTCGAGATCCGCATTGGAATCCTTGGCGGCGCTGAGCTCCTTGCTCCTCTCTGCGAGAAGGCCTTGCAGCTCACCATGAGCGGCAGCATCCTTCTCGCGCTCACGCTTGAGCGCGGCAAGCTCCTCGCCGCTCGCCTGGAGATCAGCCTCCAGCTGCGCTACCTTCGTCTCTAGCTCCTTCTTGGCGGCCTCGGCAGCTTCGGCAGCATCCCTCGCTTCCTTGACAGCCCCGCCAATTGCTTGCTCCCACGCGGCAAGTTCCTCCTGGTGGCTATCAAGGTTCACCTTGCGCTGAGCCAACTCTCCTTCTTCTGCAAATAAATTTTCAGCGACAAGTCGTTGCTTCTCTTCGGCTTCAGCCTTCTCGAGGAGGAAGGCTTTCCGCTCCTCGAGAAGTTGCTCCCGCTCCTCCGCCAGGGACCGGAGAGCCTCCTGCCTGAGACCCCGGAGCTCCTCTACGCGCTTCTCAATATCAACTCCCGCCTTCGCGACAAGCGCTTCTCGGGAGGCCAGCTTGGCTTGTCGGGCACGGTAGAGCGACGTCAGCTTCCGCAGCAGCCGCTCCTCTTCAGGCTCGTCGCTACTGCTGCTTGGCGCGTCGACTACCGTCAACCCCGCGGAGGCGAGCACCTCTCCATCGAAGGTTTCTCCCTCGACCGGCGCCCTGGAGCTTGACGCCCAGGGGAGCTTGATGAAGATACCGTCGCCGGCCTTCAAGTAGGCGCCGGACTGGGGCTCTTCGGAGCCTGGCGCTGCAGCATCGGCGGAGGGATCGGCGGTCGGCGTAGCGCCTGGCGCTCCTGCGGCCTCGGGGCCGTCAGTGCGATCGCCGGATCCCTCGCCTGCTTCTGCGGCGGCAGCCTTGGCGGCCTCTTCGCCGGCGGGATCATCAGCACCGGCCTCTTCTTCGGTGGCCGCGGCGTCGTCGGCACTACCACGCGCGCCCTCCTCGCTGGCGTCCTCGGTCTCCATCGGCTCTGTGGCAGGGGGATCTGACGAACGGAAAGGCGAGAGAAGTCAAGCAAATATACAAGAAGAAAATCAGAAGAAGAAGATCCCAAGGGAAGTTTTAGGCAAGAAAATTACCTGTGCTAGGATCTGCGGTCGCGGTCTCAACCACCGGAGGATCACTGGTGCCGTCTCTTGCCGGAGAACTGTCCCTTGCCGGAGAGTTCTCCCTTGCCGGAGAGCGCTCCCTTGCCGGGGACTCCTCCCTTGGCGGCGTAGTCGAAGCAGATGGCACTTCGGGAGCAGCTTCCGGGCATTCCTGGTGAGGCTGTTCTGCTCCTACACAAATCCAAACAGTCAAGATATCAGTAGAGAAAAAAGCACCCATGTGCGCCTGACGGCAGGAAGTAAACTATAAACTTATGCTAGGGGCTGCGCTAGGGGCTGCTTTGGGGAGTAGTTGCCGGGTCCGTCAAGGTGGTCTCAGACACACCCCCTGCTGACACGGTGGGATCATCTTCGATGACAATCACCGGGGCCTTGGCTCTCTTCGCCGCTCTCTGGGCCAGCGTCCTGAAAAGGAATGGATTCAGATCGAAGCAAGTCAGATACAAGACGAAAGCCAACAAAGATCGAAGAACAACAAGAACGGCAAGGGATCTTACTCTTCTTCTTCCTCGTCGGAGCTGAGCGCGGAGAGATCGAAGTCCGGCTCACCTCCGGTGCGACGAGGCGGAGGAGTAGGCTCCCTCGCCCGCTTGGCAGGAGCAGTGGTGGTGGACCGGAAAGACCCCGCTCCAGTTGCCGCAGCGGCGTGAGGCGCTCCCACGGCAACAGTGCTTGCCATGGTAGAGCGTGTCGCACGGCTCGGCGGCTGTTGGCTCGTCTGCCGCCCTGCTGCGTCCCTAGCCTTGCGGAGATGCCTCCTTGCCGGGGCCGGGGGCTCCGCCTGTGGCAAGCTGTCTGAAGGTTCGGGCTCTTCCTCGCCGGGCTCGCTCGGCTCAGCTTCAGGGCCGGCAAGATCTTCCTCGCCGGCAAACTCCTCGCGCTCGGCAAGGCTTGCCGCCTCCGCTGCCTCCGCCTCCTCCACGGTGAATCCAAATACACCCGCGGCAGCAGCTGCAGCCGTCTCTTCCAGCCTGGTGGCGATGCGCTGCATCTCCGCATCGGTGGTGTCGCGGGTGAGGCTCTTCTGCTCGTCGGCGCGGACCGGCACTTCTACCAAGCCATCAAAGAACTCTTGCACGATGGCGTCTGCCGGCTCTTGCCAGGTTGGAACGATTCCGTGAGAGTCACACAACGGCATCATTGCGCGGATGCGGTCGAGCGAAGAATTATTGCACAGCGGAACGACATCCCGCGGCAATATGAACGGATGCTGGGGATCGCGCTTGAACAGCTCCAGGAGCATCGCGTCCAGCTCCAGAACAGTGAAGTTGAAGTTGAGGCCTGGGCGTAGCCTCATGATATCCGATGAGTTTTGGAACTCCCAGGCGGGTCTCCCCCTCTCCTGCAGGGGGGCGATGCGGCGGCGAAGGAAATCTGCGCCAACTGCGCCTACAGTGAGCCCGGCAAGCCTGAGGCGTAGGATCCGGGTGACGGCGATTTTCAGCCTGCCGTCTTCCGGGGCCACGTTGCTCCAATCGTTGCCGCGTACTATTGGGGCTTGGCGCAGGGCAGTGAACGGCTGCGGGTTCTCCTCGACGACCCAGCACCACTCTGCTCTCCACTCCTCCCATTTGCTGTGGAGCTCTCCCTCCAGATAGGCTTCCTTCTTGCCGACCCTCGAGATCTAACCGATTCCTCCGGCAAGGGGCTCTCCTCTATCGACTCGAGGCATGAAGAAGTGGCGGAAAAGGGCTACGTTTGGGTGGACTCCGACAAAGTTTTCGCACAGATGTGCAAAAACTGCCATGGTCAGAACGGCATTGGGGGTGAAATCAAGAAGGCGGAACCCGTAGGTGTTCATGATATCGCAGAAGAATTCAGAGAAGGGCGGGCAGAGCCCGCAGTAGAAGAATAACGCGAAGAAGGGGTACCCGTTCGGAGCCAATCTCGAAGCGCTGGCCGGGAGTACCTTCGTGCGCGGATGCGCTCGCGTCTCCGTCGACCAGAAGAGGTAGTAGTACTCCCTCAGCTCCTTCGCATCAAGCTGAGGGGGGAAAATGGCCCGCTCCTTTCACAGCGCCGCGAGCCGCTGCGCCTTGGCCGATTTCACGCACTTCCCCTTGTCGGCTTTCGGAGCCATGGCGGAGGTGGCGGGGGAGATCGGCGGCGTCGGTGGGGCTGGTGGCAATGGGGGGCGGAGCGCTGCTCTCTTTCGGCTTCGGGAAGAAGGGGGAGCGGCGGAGATTTTCGAGAATGAAGTAGCAACCGGCGAAGTAGGCAAACTGCCCCTGTTTCCCCTGCTTATAAAGAGGGAGGGGCGGATGTTTCGCCCTTCCGAATAAAGAAACCACCCACGATCTCTCCCACGATGCCGCATTTGACGCGTGCCGTTGGAGAGGGCGCGGTGGATATGGAGTAAGATACGGCATAATCCAGGCTGCGCGTGCCTGTGCCCTGTTTTGGGCCTGGCCCAACAGCGCTCGGCACCGTGTGTGGCCCAAGCCCGGGGGCTCTTGTCGGTGTACTAGAGTAGGGGTACCCTAGTCTCCCGAACTTGTGCACGGGCAGTTGCAGCGCCCCGCGGCAAGGCTTGCTGGATGACCGCCGAGGCCCTCCGTGGTTCCCTTGGAGCCATTCAAGAACAAAGTATTTAAGCTCAGGAGACAAGGCCCCGGCAAGAGAAGCTTGCCGGGAAGGCCAATCAAGGCATTCCAAGAAACTTGCCGCGACGCGCCGCGCGTCCCGGCAAGGCCCGGTGAGCGACAAGCTTCCGGGCGCGACAAGACAACAGCCGCGGCAAGGCGCTTGCCGCAGCAGGCTACCACTCTGTACCCACGCTCCAGCACATCCACCAACGTGTCGCTCTGGGGGCCTTTCCAGGCGCGCGTGGCGAGAGGCTGTGCAGCCAGTGGTGCGCGGTGGCATGCGAAGCTGACAAGACTGCAATCATGGCGAGCGGTGGCGCCCCTGACGGTCCCTTTTTACACTGTTTGGGCGACGCAGACGGGCATTTAATGCCTTTGTCCCCTGCCGTCAGGGTTAGGTAGGATGCACTGTGCAGGTGGTTGTACCAACCGCAACTTCTTTTCCATTTTTACCCTCGTCTGCGTTGCCACCTGTCGGTGACCCCTTGAACATATAAAAGGAGGCCCATGCACAACGTAGAGGGGGTTCGAACCCAGAAAAACACTTAGCTCTCTCGAGCAAGAACACAATACAATCAGACAAGCAACAGTAGGAGTATTATCTCTCCGGAGAGCTCCGAAGCTGGGTAAACTGCTCGTGTGCTTCGCCTCGATCTGCTCTTCGTGCGACCTCCGCCCCCCCCCGCCGAACCGAAAGGGGCCCGGTCCGCCGGCGCCATAGGTGTTCGTGGATCAGTTTCCCCGACATCTTTCTTAGTAGCTTTATTTAATTTGCGGAAATCAATTACCATCCCATAACCTGTAATAATTCTTTGCGGGATCAAGTCATCTTTATCATTAGGAACAACAGTAATACCTCCCTTTTTAGGGACACAATGGACATGACTTACCCACTCACTATCAGCAACGGGATAAATTATACCTGCCTCAAGGAGCTTTAGTGTCTCCTTTCTTACCACTTCTTTCATCTTAGGAGTTAACCGTCGTTGATGATCTCTAACTGGTTTGGAGCCTTCGTCCAATTTAATTTTGTGTTGGCATAGAGTGGGACTAATGCCCTTAAGATCATCGAGAGTATATCCAATAGCAGAACAGTGCTTCTTTAGAGTTTTCAATAATCTTTCCTCTTCCTGCTCTGAAAGGTTAGCACTAATAATATCAGGATATATCTTCTTTTCATCAAGATGTGCATATTTAAGATTATCAGGTAATGGTTTAGGCTCAAACACGGGATCACCCTTGGGTGGAGGGGGATCCCCTAGGATTTCAACTGGCAAGTTGTGTTTTAGAATAGGACCCTGTTGAAAGAATACTTCATCTATTTCCCTTCTTTCATTCATAAACATATCATTTTCATGGTCTAGCAAATATTGTTCTAAAGGATCAGTAGGAGGCACGACAATAGAGGCAAGACCAATAATTTCATCTTTACTAGGCTATTCTTTATCATGGGGTTGTCTATGAAATTTGGCAAAATTAAACTCATGTTTCATATCCCCCAAGCCAATTGTAACAACATCCTCTTTGCAATCAATCCTAGCATTGACAGTATTCAAGAAGGGTCTACCAAATATAATGGGACAAAAGCTATCTTGTGGGGAACCAAGAACAAGAAAATCAGCAGGATATTTAACTTTCCCGCACAAGACTTCAACATCTCTAACAATCCCAACTGGTGAAATAGTATGTCTATTGGCAAGCTTAATTATAACATCAATATCTTCTATCTCAGCGGGTGCCATATCATGCATAATTTCTTCATATAAGGAAATAGGTATTGCACTAGCACTCACCCATATCACATAAGCCATGATAATAATGATCTCCTATTTTAACAGAAATAACAGGCATGCCTACAACAGGTCTATGTATCTTAGCATTGGGTTTAGCAATATTAGCAGCTTCCTCACAGAAGTAAATAACATGCCCATCAATATTATCAGCCAAGAGATCTTTAACCATAGCAATACTAGGTTCAACTTTAATTTGCTCAGGGGGTGTATATGTTCTAGTATTAATTTTACGAACAACAGTTGAAGCTTTAGCATGATCCTTTATCCTAACAGGGAAATGTGGTTTCTCAACATAAGTAGTAGGAACAACAGGATCATTATAAGTGATAGTCTTTTCTTTAACTGTAACAGGTGCAACTACTTTTACTTCAATGGGAGGATTATATTTAAACCACTTCTCCTTAGGGAAATCAACGTGAGTAGCAAAAGATTCACAAAAAGAAGCTACTATCTCAGAGTCAAGTCCATATTTAGTGCTAAATCCACGAAAAGCATCGGTATCCATAAAAGACTTAACACAATCAAACTTAGGTGTCATACCTGACTCCTTGCCATCGTCAGAACGACAATCTTCAGAGTTGTGTTTAATTCTTTCCAATAAGTCCCACTTGAATTCAATAGTCTTCAGCATATAAGAACTAGCACAGGAAGTATCGAGCATGGTGCGATCATTGGGAGAAAGCTGAGCATAAATTTTTTGAATAATCATTTCTCTTGAAAGCTCATGATTGGGGCATGAATATAACATTGACTTAAGCCTCCCCCAAGCTTGAGTGATGCTTTCTCCTTCGCGAGGCTAGAAATTATATATGTAATTACGATCACGATGAACAAGATGCATAGGATAGAACTTCTGGTGAAATTCCAATTTCAATCATTTATAGTTCCAAGATCCCGCATCATCACATAGCCTATAACATGTCAATGCATCTCCCTTCAAAAATAAAGGGAAGACCTTCCTCTTAACAACATCATCGGGTATACCTGCAAGCTTAAATAATTCACAAACTTCATCCACATAGATAAGGTGTAAATCGGGATGCAATGTTCCATCTCCTACAAAGGGATTAGCTAGCAGTTTCTCAATCATACCCGAAGGAATCTCAAAGTAAACATTTTCAGTAGGTTCAGTAGGTTGAGGAGCAACTCTTTGCTCTACTGGTCGGGGCGAAGATGCCCCGAACAAGCCCCTCAAAGGATTAGTTTCCATAGTAACAAGTGACAGAAAATTTCAGCACACTATATAAATGTTTCCTTACCAACTTCCACTCAGCAAAGGCGCTTGACTCCCCGGAAACGGCACCAGAAAAGAGTCTTGATGACCCACAAGTATAGGGGATCGATCATAGTCCTTTCGATAAGTAAGAGTGTCGAACCCAACGAGGAGCAGAAGGAAATGACAAGCGGTTTTCAGTAAGGTATTCTCTGCAAGCACGGAAATTATAGGTAACAGATAGTTTTGTGATAAGATAATTTGTAATGGGTAACAAGAAATAAAAGTAAATAAGATGAAGCAAGGTGGCCCAATCCTTTTTGTAGCAAAGGACAAGCCTGGACAATTTCTTATAATGAGAAAAGCGCTCCTGAGGACACATGGGAATTATCCTCAAGCTAGTTTTCATCACGCTCATATGATTCACGTTCGTTACTTTGATAATTTGATATGTGGGTGGACCGGTGCTTGGGTGCTGTCCTTTATTGGAAAAGCATCCCACTTATGATTAACCCCTATTGCAAGCATCCACAACTACAAAAGAAGTATTAAGGTAAACCTAACCCCAGCATGAGACATATGGATCCAAATCAGCCCCTTACGAAGCAATGCATAAACAAGGGTTTAAGCTTCTGTCACTCTAGCAACCCATCATCTACTTATTACTTCCCAATGCCTTCCTCTAGGCCCAAATAATGGTGAAGTGTTATGTAGTCAACGTTCACATAACACCACTAGAGGAGAGACAACATACATCTCATAAAAAATCGAACGAATACCAAATTCACATGACTACTAATAGGAAGACTTCACCCATGTCCTCGGGAACAAACGTAACTACTCACAAAGCATATTCATGTTCATGATCAGAGGAGTATTAATATGCATTAAGGATCTGAACATATGATCTTCCACCAAATAAACCAATTAGCATCAACTACCAGGAGTAATCAACACTACTAGCAACCCACAAGAACCAATTTGTTGTTATGATACAAGATTGGATACAAGAGATGAACTAGGGTTTGAGAGGAGATTCTGCTGGTGAAGATGTTGATGGAGATTGACCCCCTCCCAATGAGAGGATTGTTGTTGATGACGATGGTGATGATTTCCCCCTCCCGGAGGGAAGTTTCCCCGGCAGAACAGTTCCGCCGGAGCCCTAGATTGGTTTCGCCAAGGTTCCGCCTCGTGGCGGCGGAGTTTCGTCCCATAAGCTTGCTTATGATTTTTTCTAGGGTAAAAGCCTTCATATAGCAGAAGATGGGCTCCGGAGGGCCACCAGGGGGCCCATGAGGCAGGGGGCGCGCCCAGTAGGGGTGGGTGCGCCCCCACCCTCGTGTCCAGGGTGTGGCCCCCCTCTGGTACTTTCTTCGCTCAATAATTCTTATGAATTCCAAAAATGAGTTTTATGGAGTTTCAGGATTTTTGGAGCTGTGCAGAATAGGTTTCCAATATTTGCTCCTTTTCCAGCGAGAATCCTAGCTGCTGGCATTCTCCCTCTTCATGATAAACCTTGTAAATTAAGAGAGAATAGGCATAAGTATTATGACATAACGTGTAATAACATCCCATAATGCAATAAATATTGATATAAAAGCATGATGCAGAATGGATGTATCAAGGGTTCTCGGCTGCTGGAGAAGTACTTTTGCAGTAAACTAGGTGGTCACCCATCCTTTGGGGTGGCTTGGCAAGACAGTGGAAGGAAAGTTGTTGTCTCTTTGTCTCTGAATAGAGACTCCGCCTAATTCTTGACTTGGGCCATTTTGACATTCAGTCTGGCGTTTATGTAAAGTAACTCTTTAAAGAGAGGATCAGTAGGTGTTGTTTGCAGATAATTCTCACAGAAGATTTGAAAGTGGCAGATGTTGGATACAGAGTTTGGACCTATGTCTTGAGGGTTCAAGTTGAAGTAGTGGAGGAGGTCTCGGAAGAATTTAGACCCGTGTGGGGTAAAGCCCCTGAGTATATGATCAGTGAAGACTACAATTTCACCCTCACTGGGTGTAAGGGGTTGTTCCCCATTGCTAACCCTCGAGCTGATTTCCTGTTGAGTCGCCAATAGGCCTTGACCTAGAAAATCATTGAGGATTTCTTTGGTAACCAGAGAGCGTTCCCAGTTGCAGATGGTCATATTGAGGAGCCTAAAGGTATGAAAGTAAATTACAAATAAGACATGATGATAAGGTGTAATAAACAAATGGTGGGTTACAAATTCAAAAGATTAAGTCGCTCGTAAAGTGAAGAGCGGATCAGCTATAATTGAGAGTTTATATATTCTGATTATGAGCTACCTTACCTATGGAATGGAGTAATCCTCAGCTGGTGAAAATATGGTGGGTCAAGCTATAAAAGTATGAGCCAACGAGGTATTTTTTGGAATTCTTGGCGGGTTACAATTGTATTATTAAGCCACCTTTGTAAGTGAGAAGATGGCTCTCGGGTTTATTGACAAGCTGGCAGTTTACAAAGTTCATAGATAAGCTAGCCGGGTGTTGGTGGGTTATAAGTTATCAAGCCTCCCAAACGATGAATGGCGGGCAAGTGGTCTATGGATTCAGGGATTGCCAAAATTTTACTAAGTGTAGGGCAAACAAGTTTTACAGATCGCAGCTATAATTTTGGATCTACGACAGTTCAAGAAAAAAAAACAATAATTGCTAAACTTAAAGTGCAATAATGGAAAAAGTGGCCGTCTGTGCATGGATTCTAAAGAAGAGGGATCTGTCCAAAATATGAAATAAGAGCTACGACAAGTACCGCTTTATTTCGTCCTAGTTTTTGGATTGAGCTATGTTTTCTAAGCAAGAGTTTTATGAACTTGGGAAAACTTGGTCGAACGCCAATGAACTCGATGAACTAGGGTACTCTAATGTGGATCTGAGAAAGGAGTAAAACGACACTTGACAGTAATGATGAGGAGCGGACGAGCACCACCAATTTCTGGTCACAATCAGGTTGATGTAGTGGTCCGGTTGGAGTTGCTGGTGAAGATCGGTTGGGGTGGCGGAGCTCTAGCAGCGGCGGCCGATGCAAGGAGGAAGAAGAAGATGAGGCGTGATGTCTACGATGCAACTTTATTCTTGTAGACTCGTGTTGGGCCTCCAAGCGCAGAGTTTTGTAGGACAGTAGCAATTTTCTCTCAAGTGGATGACCTAAGGTTTATCAATCTGTGGGAGGCATATGATGAAGATAGTCTCTCTCAAGCAACCCTGCAACCAAATACAAGAAATCTCTTATGTCCCCAACACACCCAATACAATTGCAAATTGTATAGGTGCACTAGTTCGGCGAAGAGATGGTGATAAAAGTGTAGTATGGATAGTAGATATGAGTTTTTGTAGTGCTAACAATAAAAAATAGCAAGGTAGTAACTAGTAAAATGGAGCACAAACGGTATTGCAATAATGGAAAATGAGGCCTAGGGTGCATACTTTCACTAGTGCAATCTCTCAACAATGCTAACTTAGTTGGATCATATGATTATCCCTCAAAGTGCAATAAAGAATCACTGCCGAGTTCCTATTAGCGGAGAACAAAAGATAGAAATTGTTTGTAGGGTACGAAACCACCTCAAAGCCATTCTTTCGATCAATCTATCCTAGAGTTCGTACTAAAATAACAACAAGCTATTCTTTCCGATCGATCTAATCAAGAGTTTGTAATAAAATAACACCATATGATGCATATCAACAAACTCTAATGTCACCTAGATACCCCAATGTCACTGCGAGTACCCATGAGTTAATTATACGATATGTATCAAACAATTTCAAATTCATAATACTCAATCCACACAAAGAACTACAAGGAGACCCCAAAGTTTCTATCGAAGAAAAGATAATAAAAATGTGCATCAACCCCTATGCATAGATTACCCCAAAGTCACCTCAGGAATCCGCAAGTTGAGTGCCATAACATACATCAAGTGAATCAAAATAATACCCCATTGTCACCACGGGTATTCATATGCACGACATATATCATGTGTTCTCAGATCTGAACATTCAATCCGATAAGACAAAACTTCAAAGGGTAAAGACTTAATTCATCACAACAAGAGTAGAGAGGGGAGAAATACCATATGATCCATCTATGTTAACAAAGCCCATGATACATCAAGATCGTGACATCTCAAAATCGCGCGCGCGCGCGCGCGAGAGAGAGAGAGAGAGAGAGAGAGAGATTAAACACATAGCTACTGGTACAAACCCTCAACCCTGAGGGTGGACTACTCCCTCCTCCTCGTGGTGGCCACTGGGATGATGAAGATGGCCACCGGAGACGATTCCCCCCTCCGGCAGGGTGTCGGAATGGGTTCCTAATTAGTTTTCAGTGGCTACAGAGGCTTGTGACGTCAGAACTTCCGATCTAGGGTCTCCCCGAGGGTTTTCAGAATATTTGGGAATTTATAGGACGACGAAGGGGTGCGGGAGGCCACCAAGGTGGGCATAACCCACCTAGGTGCACCTGGGGGCCCAAGCGCGCCCTGGTGGGTTGTGCCCCCCTCGGGGCACCCCCCAGGTGCTGCTCTGGCCCATCCTGGGTGTTCTGGTCCATAAATATTCTCCAAGGAGTTTCGCGGTGTTTGAACTCCGTTTGATATTGATTTCCTGCGATGTAAAAAACAAGCAAAAAATAGCAACTGGCACTGGGCACCAGGTCAATAGGTTAGTCCCAAGAATGATATAAAATTGCTATAAAATGATTGTAAAACATCCAAGAATGATAATATAATGGCATGAATACTTCATAAATTATAGATACGTTGGAGACGTATCAACATCCCCAAGCTTAATTCCTACTCGTCCTCGAGTAGGTAAATGATAAAAGAAATAATTTATGAAGTGTGAATGCTAGCAAAGTGCACAAGTTTGATCAATGACAATTTCAATCACTTTTCCTAGCATCATAACAACAATTCTTTCTTATAGAACTTGTCATGTTATAGTAGCAACCAATTCGCATGTTAAGGTTCAAACGATGAATTCTTTCGGAACTCAACAACCTATGTTCTCAGTCACCAAGCAATTGCAGTCCAACTTACTCAACAGTCTAAGTAAGAGCTCCACATACTCAACCATCATATAGTATTCTATGATTGCTAACACTCACCGCATACACATGAGCAAAACGTTTCAACTGGACACATAGAAAGATAGGGGCTTATAGTTTCGCCTCCCAACATATTCACCTTTGGGTGATGTCAACAATAATAACTCATGCTACCCATATTCAGCTAGACATACGTGCCTAGATCTTTCCTCACCATGTGATGCTTGCCAAAGGAGAAAAATAAAAAGGAATAGAGAGAAAAAACTCCGACTCTTTGCATAAAATTAAATGCATAAAGTAAAAGATAGGCCCTTCATAGAGGGAAGCAGAGGTTTCCATGCGCTTATTTGTTTGTATGCTCAACCCCTTAGTGCAAAATAATGTCACTTTATATTGCCCCTTATGATAGCAACCCTTATTATGCAGTTTGTCGCTTTTATTCTTTGCCATCACAAGTTCGTACAACGCTCAATTTTCTCTTACACTAAATGATCCAACACTTTTAGAAGCAATTTTTATTGCCTTATTGCACCGATGACAACTTACTTGAAAGATCTTGCTCAATCCATAGGTAGGTATGGTGGACTCTCAAAACAAGATTTGGGTTTAAGGGTTTTTGGATGCACAAGTAGTATCTCTACTTGGTGCGGAATTTTTGGCTAGCAAGGATAGGGGGCAAGCACAACATGTTGAAGGATCTATGACAATATAACTTCTATGTGAATATGAACAAACATAAATGATTACGTTGTCTTCCTTGTCCAACGTCAACAATTATGGCATATAATATTTTGATGGGGGCTCACAATCACAAAATATTTCCAAGATAGTGTATTTGCATGTGAAAGTTCTCTTCCTTATATTAATCATTCGGGAATTGCTTGTATGACCAATATTGTGATTGTCAAGCTTAAAAAGATTTCACTTTCTAAACCCAATGTGAAGCTACTACTAGGTATGGTATGAACATATAATTTCAACTTCATTATATTCAATTCATTCAGCAATTTACTTATAGGATATAAGTGAAGCACAAGAGTAAATGACAAGCTACTCCAAAAAGATATAAGTGAAGATCAATCGAGTAGTTATGTAATTGGGTAGCTATTTGAGGACTCTATTTTATTTAAAACTTTTAGATCTAAATATTTTATTAAAACAGCAAGCAAAAACAAAACAAAATTACATTCCAAGGATAGCACACATCATGTGAAGAAGCAAAAACTTAGGCTCAATTGATACTAACCGATAATTGTTGAAGAAGAAAGGTGGGATGCCTACCGGGGCATCCCCAAGCTTAGATGCTTGAGACTTCTTGGAATATTAACTTGGGATGCCTTAGGCATCCCTAAGCTTGAGCTTTTGTGTCTCCTTAATTCCTCTCATATCACTGTTTCTCTAAATCTCGAAAACTTCATCCACACAAAACTCAAGAAGAACTCGTGAGGTCAGTTAGTATAAAACAATGCAATAACCTTATCATCTCTACTGTATAAAATAACTAAAATTATTATTCAACATTGCATACTAAATTCCTCTGCATATTTAGTAGTCCTATCCTCAATTAGAATCATCAAACAAGCAATCATATGCAAACAATGCAACCATAACAGCAATCTGCCAAAACAGTACAGTCTGTAAAGAAGGCAAGATTCATCATACTTCCCTAACCCCAAAAATAATGAGAAAATACCATAATGTAGTAAATTTATCAGAGATTATTTTGCAAAAAGTTTCAACAATTTATCATATTTTGAATTTTCTAGGGAATTTTTGCAACATCGATAAACTTTCTGTTTTGAAACAGCAACATGTAAACTTGAAAAATAAGCATGGCAAAGACTAGCATTGACACTTTTATTGAAATAAAAGATGCAAAACATTATTCTAAATAACAGCAAGAAAATCCTAACATAATAAATTGACGCTCCAAGCAAAACACATATCATGTGACGAATGAAAACATAGCTCCAAGTGAGGTTACCGATAATGTTGGAGACAAAAGAGTATGACGAATGAAAACATAGCCTTCTGGGGCATCCCCAAGCTTAGTTGCTTGGATCTTCCTTGAATATTACCTTGGGGTGCCTTGGGAATCCCCAAGATTAGGATCTTTTCACTCATTATTCTCCTCATATCAACATCTCATCCAAAACTTGGAAACTTCAATCACACAAAACTTAACGAAACCTTGTGAGATAGGTTAGTATGATAAAGAGCAAACCATTTCACTTTTGGTACTATCAAAGACAAGATTCATAATTTTTGCCACACAATGCCTACTGTAAAATATCATTTCTACAATTTATATTGTGCAATATAAGCCATAGAAACAAGGAAACAAGCAAACTATGCATTGAAAACAGAATCTGTCAAAAACAGAACATTCTGTAGTAATCTCTACTCAAACCATACTTCTGCTACTCCAAAAAATATGAAAAAAATTGGAAGACGTGAGCAATTTGTATATTAATCTTATGAAAAAAATAATCAACTCAAAATCACTCTTCTGTTAAAAATTAGAGTTATTTTCGTGAGCGCAAAAGTTTCTGTTTTACAGCAAGATCAAATCAACCATCACCCAACATGATTCCAAAGGCTTTTCTTGGCACTTTATTGAAACAAAAACAATAAAACATGATTACTACACTAGCATAATCATGTGAGCACATAAAAATAGTAGATAAAAGTGTTGGTTTGTCTCCCAACAAGCGCTTTTTTTTAATTCCTTTTAGCTAGGCATGATGATTTCAATGATGCTCGCATAAAAGATAAGAATTGAAACATAACAAGAGCATCATGAATCATAAGTTCCTCTCTCATAATAATTTTCAGTGGCATCATGAATAGATTCATCTATATAACCGTCACATAAAGCATTTTTCATGATCTAGAAGCATAGAAAATTTGTTACTCTTTATGGCATACATGTCATCATAATAATCATCATAAGTAGCAACTTTGTTCTCATCGTAGTCAATTGAAACCTCTTCGAAAATAGTGGATGCATCACTAAATAAAGTCATAACCTCTCCAAATCCACTTTCATCAATATTGTAAGGATCACTACTACCTAGAGTTGACACTCTTCCAAACCCACTTTCATCATTGTAATCATCATAAATAGGAGGCATGCTGTCATCATAATGAATTTTCGAAAGTAGAAGGAATCAAAGAATCATATTCATTATGCAAAGCATCCCCAAGCTTGGGACAAGCATTATTTTCAGCAAATAAACTTCAAACATTTCATACTCATCAAACATAGCATCCCCAAGCTTGTGGTTTTGCATATCATCATAATCATTCTTATCAATAGCATGAATGGCACCAATAGTATAGCAAATTTTATTATCATATTCTTCCAAGCAAGTGCCAAAAAGATTTTCAGTATCATAAGAGACATCATTGTCTTCCCAATCATAATCATCACAACAAGTAGTAGGCATCACAAAATCATAGTCAATATAATCATCCTCCATCAACATATTGGATTCACTTTCATGAGGCACAATGGTGATAGGAGCAATATTACTTGGGAGAGTTACCTTTTTACCTCTACCTTTTATTCTTTTCTTTTTCTTCTTCACCACCTAACGTGTGGGTTTAATCATTTTTCTCGAGCATCTTGTTGAAGAGATTGATTGGATAGGACGCTCCTCCTTGTTACCTGATTCATCATAATAAACACTAGGAGGGTATTGGGAAATATTTTCGCTTTCATTAGTACTCTCTTCATGCTCTATTTGTTTTCTTATCTTTAGATAGTTGGCAATATAAGGATTCTCAATGCAATTTACTGCACAAAACATATAAATTTCCTCTAGATCAAAATCAAGAATTCTATTGAGATTAAATTTTGGAATATCCTTAGTTATACGTTTCATTTCTTCATACCGCAAAAGAAGACTAAGCTCTTTATGATGCTCAAGGGTAATCAAGTTATCGCAATTTTTGGACACAATTTGATCATGAAACAAATAGCATTGGAGATTTAAATGACCACGTTCATTGCAAACTTCACAAGGATGGTGAAAAATATTAAATCTTTCAACACAATCATCTAGCCTCTCTTGCAACCTTTTCGTTTCAAAATATTTATGCTTCTTACAAAATCTATATTCCCTTTTTGGTGTGTGTGTGCACTCCCAATATACTCCGCAAAAATTGACATCCTTGTAGGAGACATCAGTATCATGTCTAGTGCAATCATCATTAACCTCATGGATATTCAAAGAATTCATAGTAACAACATTGCAATCATGCTCATCATTCATGCCAATCATTTATTAAATTCTTCTTCTATCAACTGAGCACAGTTTTCCAAACCATCATTTTTAAGAAAGATATTATAAAGATGATCAATAATATGATGCAACCTCAACTCCATTTTTTGTAGTTTTCTTTTATAAATCAAACTAGTGATAAAACAAGAAACTAAAAGACTCGATTGCAAGATCTAAAGATATACCTTCAAGCACTCACCTCCCTGGTAACGACACCAGAAAAGAGATTCGTTGATGGAGTGTGAGTGCCGCTTACCTAACCTCCCCGGCAATGGCGCCAGAAAAGTGCTTGATGTCTTCTACGCAACTTTATTCTTGTATACTCGTGTTGGGCCTCCAAGCGCAGAGTTTTGTAGGACAGTAGCAATTTTCCCTCAAGTGGATGACCTAAGAGCATCTCCAGCCACGTCCCCAGAACGGCCTCGCCAGGCCATTTTTTTCCGCCGGCGCCGAAAAAACGGCCCAGTCGCGCCCCCGGGAGCCCATTTTTTGCCGGCTTGGGCCGAAATCAACGCCGGCGGACCCAGGCCGAACCCGACGCACCGGGTGGCGCTCGGGGGCACTGGGGTGAGCGTTTTGGCACGAAGCAGCCGCGGGCCCATCGAGTCAGCGAGACGGCCGCTTCGTCGACCTCATAGCCTCGGTTCCCGTGGGAATCAATGCGAAGGCTGCCGGGCTGCCGCGCCGGTCAGCCTCCATTGATGTCTCACGGGCGGCGCAATGAAGATGCCGCCGACGTGCGTCCGCTCGCATGCCCCACGCGTCCACCCGCATGTCGCCCACCGCCACCCCCGCTTCGGCTATAAAAGGCACCCCTCCCCGCCGGGAGCGCCACACCCTCCCCCTCTCCCGCCCGCAAAAGCCTTCTTCTTGCCGACGAGCTCTCCCACCCCTGCCTTCCCCCGTCAGCGAGCGAAATGGCCGAGAGATACCCACGCGACGGTGCAGCAGCGAACGACTTCGGCCGCTGACACCTCTAGGAGCCGGAGGTGCGCCTTCTATACGAGGCCGAGTACCCGGCGCCCCCCGACATGCGCGTGCCGGGGGCGTGGAGGCTGAGCGCCGGCGGCATCCCGGTGCCGCCGGTCCCTGAAGGAGCCACACGATGGGTGGATATCGCCTGCATCCACTCCTCGCTAACGGAGGAGCAGCGGAAAGAGCCGAGGTACGCGCCCGACAGTGAAACACTATGGACACTGTACTTCGAGTGCCGCCGCGAGGAGCAGATCGCCTCCATCAATGACATTATCCCACGCGCCCGCCTCAACTCCGAAGGACGGCGCGAGTGGTGGGGCGTCCCCGGCCGCACACTCGACGCCGTCCTCGACCACATCGAGACCGGCAATGTGCCGCGGCTAGAGTACCCGAGGCGCCCCTCCTTCTCTCGCTGCTGCGGTAGTTCCTGGATACCTCGGCGAATGGAGCCGGGGTCGTCCTCCTCGTCGGGCTCCGGCTTACCGGCCCTCCGCCCTGTCAAGCCCGAGCCAGAGAAGACACCGCTCGGGCATCGCGCGCGGAGCGGCGCCCTCGTCATCAACGAGCCGTCATCAAATGTCGAGATGTATTCCAGTGTCACTGTCGTCAGGCGTGTTGCCCAGGGTGTACTGAAGCACAAGAAGTTCAAAGCTACTCCTTTGTTTTTGAGTCATACTGTTCTTGTCAAGCTTATGCAAGAATATGATGTGGCATGCCTCCACAAACAAGTTTATGAGTGGCAAGGCCACAAGGTTATCTTCAGGAAGGTTCATAGGATTGAGCTGCAACCGGACGTCCTCGATGATGTTCATGGCAAGGTCCGTCTTGTGTCCATCCGAAATTAGATCGAGGCATGAAATAGTTGCCCCAGCTAGTGTTTAATAATAGTTTGGATTGTGTCTAATTATCCGAACCTTGCCTATTATCGGGCCCTCTAGGCTAGTACTCCATTCGAATCCGTCTATGGGAACTAGTGCTACTTTTGTGTGCCCGTGACTCATGTGAGAACCATCCTAATTGTTGCCGAAACAGATGCATCCTCACTAGTTTTTTCATGAATATGGCATGGTAAGACATAAGTTGTCACGGTTTATCATATGAGCACTGTGTGTTTGATGAAATAGAATACTCGTTCGAGAACTGTGCGCCGCCATATACATAGGGTACATAAGGTTGGTTAAGTACTTGTAAACACTGTTGGTGCTACCCCACTTGTAAGCAATTGTGCAAAACACGGCACATTGGCTCAGCTCACTTCAACACTAGAAAAGTCGGTTATCGACCAACTAACAATCAATAATCTGTTGTCTGACATATAAGCAACTACGTATCTTGTTACAGTAGTTCATGCAGTTAACTAAGGTCACAATGTAAATTCCAAACATTCACACGCTAGTCCAGCGTTCATGTGAAACATTCACATTAAACTAGGCTTCATAAAATACTTGAAAAGCATAAGTTAAGAAATTTTATACATCTCAATGATTCATAGAACATAACAAACATATACTAGTTCATAGTAAAAGAAAAAGTTGTGAGAAGGTTTACAGATCAGGAAAAATCAAGCAAGGCTTCTCTGAGCAAAGGGCCTCCCTAGGCAGGCTTCAATTTCCTGGAGTTCACTCTGGTTTTTCTTGTTGCCATCATCCAGGGTTAGGTTATCTCATTCCAGAATGACCAATTATAATTGTGTTCTTAGTTGGAATGCTGAACTGAACCATGTAGTGTACTGACCATCTGAAGTTCTTGTGCAGTTCCACTAAATTTAAGCACCACTATTTGCGGAAATAAGCAGACTACAATGCCTCTTGTTTGTGCACATGTACCAAAAACCTCAGTGCAGCCATGCCAGCTAGTCCTCATCCATGGATGAACTAGGAGAAAGTGCATTCCCTACTAGGATGCAGTTGTTTTCGCTTGTCCCTACACTGCAATCTGGAAATAAAACATATGAATCAGCTTCTTTTAGATTGTGTTGGTCATTCTACATAGTTACTACCAATGTAGGAATACCTGGAAGATGGGTGGTTAGATGACATGCAGCAAGGAATAGCCATCTCATTTAGTGCAGTTTTACAAAAACCGAGGTGTGTACTTTCTATTGCGCAGATAGAAACGATATGGAAACAGACATCCCTGTTTATGCAAATATGAAATACGTTTATTTAAATAGTGACAATTATTTGCAGTGGCATATGATTAACAACAACATGTATTGTGTTATAATTGGCACTAGATAGTATGAAGGTGCCCTTAAGTAGCATCACATCACATCAACACTGCCACTAGATTAACATGCAGAACAGTAGCATTAGTATTACTGTCATGAGAGTAGCACATGGTCAGTAAATGCGCAATCAAATTTGTGCAGTTCCACTGGGATGAAGCAATGTTAGCGGTGTGAGATTTAAGTGCAACTACAAAAAACACAATTCATGGGAAATAAAGCAAGACGGAAGCACTTCATAAAATGGTGGTGGCATTGCTTCAATTTATCGACGGCACTAGACCATTACTTAATAGTGACATTAGGTGGCATTGCTTAATGCTTCATGTGATTTTACATTAACGGTAGCGATATGGGCATAGGGACAGCAGGGGCATAAAGTGGTGAGGCAGATGTGGTTGCTGAGAGTGGCAAACACTCAGTCAGCATGTCTACATTTGTCCCATTTTTTATCTCCTCGGCAACATTTTCCTATGTGAGCATAGGAAATCTAGACCTGCTCGTTCTCACTTGCATCCCCCAACACCCCTCACTTTCTTTCCTTTTTCGACCAAGAGACATGTCAACTCCCCCCCACCCTTCGCCATCCACCATGCTTTCTTTGCCTTTTCAGCCAAGAGAACGGTTGGCTAGCGAGTATTTATTACTTTCCCCCGTTTCCTCTTAGAACCAAGTCCTAGATTCATGCTACAACTTTCCCACTTTCTTCCCTGTTTGAACCAACTCTTATATTCGACTATATGAACTAGCTTTACCTCTAATAATAGTAAAATACTAGTGGCTTTGAAACAGCTGACAGAAGTAGAAAAAAATCCAGACACAGCCACGTGGGGAGCTGGGGCACTAGAGCAAGGCAGGTTTCGAAGGAATATATACCTGAGGGTTGTCGGCATGTGGCAAAGACGGCATCATAGGCCACATCTTTTCCACAATACCGCAGGGAGGAATAAGGGGTCGGAGGCCCTCCCGAGCCAGTGGTGTCTTGGAGAGAACGACACGGCTGCCGATCGGGACGCGCGGGTAGTTGTTGGTCTCATCCCTCGCCACCGACGACCGCGTGAACTATGCACCTACACCCCAGCCCTGGTCGAGGTGGTCCGGCCGGATTTGTGACCAGCCGTGAGCAGAGAGATTGTGGCCACCTATGTCTTGCTTAGATCCGGAGAGCATGAGAGAGCGAAAGAGAGGAACCCTAGTAAAGCAAGCGCCGAGGCTTCTGCTTATGTATATAGTTGAGTGATTTTGTTGTACCAACCGTTATTAAATTGAATGGGCGCGAACCACTATTTTCATTTAAAATTCAAGTAAAAATAAAACTCGATCAATAACATGCCACCGCGTCCAGGGCGGACAATATTGTATCATTCACGTGCGGTCCCTGGCCCTCCATCAAGTTGAAAACTAGACTAGTCAAAATGTCATTTGGGATACCTCTTTGTAAACAACTGCGCTCCTAGATTCAAACAAATGCGCTCCTACGTGTACCCGCGAGTGGCTGTGAGAGAACTAGTGCATGCGTGCACCGCTTATCTTCGTGAGAGTACAATATAATAGGCCCAAAGAATGTTCGCCACAAGAGTAATAGTATAAGTGTGTGATGTGTGAGTTAAAATAAAAGGTGCGCGGCATCTTTCATTTTTTAGAAGTTCTGAGGGTAGGGTGTGAATAGTAGATATGTGTGCTACGTCTACCTACAGATAGACGGTGTGTGTGAGAGGACTCGGGAGAGTCGTGAATCGTGAGGGTATGTGTGTGTGCGTGAGAGAGAGGGGGCACATATCAATGCAATGCATGTGTCCGTAAATCATATATGACAAACATTTGCCAAAAGCCGAACCATTATATTGGCATCCGACAATATCAATTTTGCCATGCCATTTAATAGAACAGCCACTCCTCCGACACACAAATCTTCCACATGAGAGTTAGCAACTGTCATATGCTCCTCCCTTCATTCCAAAATGTAGTGCATATAGCTTTATTGAAAATTCTAACCTCGCAAACTTTTACAGACTTTTCGCATACCAAAATGCACATATAGAATACCCAGTATATATCATTTCATTCATCTTCGAGAGGTAACTATAAAGATGGGGGCGGAGAGTGTACAAATAAAGACCGTCATATGACCTGCAACAATTTCGACCATCCTTTTGTGTGGAGGAATATCATAGGAACTCTATATGATATGATCTTTATAGGATTTTTTCCTTTAGATCCAATTGGTTCATAGGAATAGATTCATATACTCCAGAAAATAAACATGATATCATTTTTATAGCTTTAGAGCCACTTGGTTCATATGAATGGATTCCTATACTCCCACAATTTCAAAGGTAAATAAACATTAGCGTATATTCAATAGAAAAGTTCCTATGATGTGAACCAAATGACATCTCTTTTCTAATCCCTCCTCATAGGAATTGAGATACATGTCATCTCTAGATTCATTAGAAAAGTTCTTATGATGTGAACCAAATGACATATCTTTTCCAATCCCTACTCATAGGAATTGTGAGACATGTCATCTCTTTCCCTACAACTTCCATGTATACATCTTCTATATGCCTAAATAGCTAGTACAACCCACTAGTAGCTTTTTTCATGGACATTCATGCAAGTCATAAAATCACATTGTGTTTATACTCTATGCATGCAAGCACCACATCATCAATTCATGCATGTTACACGTAAGTTATTTCTTGCATTAGATTTGTATTGACAATGTATGTGTTCGTCACGTGCACACATATGTAGTTCACATTCACATTTTTGTTAGAAATGTCATTCTTTTAACCGCAATTCATTTTTTCTCCTTGTATTACATTTTCATTTTAAGCATACATTCACTTCTCATTAGTTATAGATGTTTTTGGAGGAACTTTTATGCATTATTTTGAGTAGCAAATTTCACGCGGACATGGGTATATCAAATGCGGGGCCCATGCACCATTGAGTTTCGGTCGAACCTATGTCCACAACTTTTTGTAATACGTATATCTCCACTGGTCCCCAAACCCAAAATGTTGCCTCGTTACCGTAAAACCAAGCGGCCCACCCGTGTTAAGGCGTCGACTCGAACTCAATCCCCCTCTCATTTACTATGTCGTGTCCCCGCATGCCATAGTACTCCTACAAACCCTACCCGCCGCACTCATCATCGGTTTTCTTCAAGAGGAGGGAGAAGTGGATTTGTAGTGGAGGCTCCTACCCTAGGGTGCCCTAGGTAGCTGCCGCACGCATCATTTGTTTTCTCTTTTATTTATGCTCTTGCGCCCTAGAGTGAAATGATGGTTGCTTCATCTGTCCAGCTTAATGCGGGAAAGGTGGGGCTTTGTGATTTGACCCTCATCGCTCATTTACTACTACTGCTGCGCTACGACCAGGGTGCCTCCATCACCAGCCACCAAAAGTGGCAGCCCCGAGAAGTACAAGGAGCTGGCTTGGGAAGCCACCGCCAAGAACTACCCCCGGCAAATTGCTTTGCTTGGAAGGAGGCCAGGTGCAGATGGTGGTGCTGCCGGCGTCACCCAGGGACAGTGTGTCCGACACCTAGTCAGACCCGTCATCCTCCCGCCCGCTACCCCTGTCGACACTGCCATTGTCCTCCGCTTGTCGTCGGTCGAGCTCTCCGCACAGCACCCTAGCCCGTGTCCCAAACGCCCGAAGACCTTGATGGAGAGCAGGTCACTCTCCACTAGTTTGAAGTAGAGAACGTGCCCCTTCATCAAGCAGAGGGCGCGTGCAAAGGTTTTCCAACCCCGACGAAGGAGCATTACATGAGGGACGGGGAACTTTGTGTTCGCCCACATGTCGCCATTGCAACACCCCTCCATGTGAAGCCTCAGCTTCGACGGCCGGTCCATCTCCAGCACCCTTGAGAACGCCTTGGGGAGATGGAGACGGCTACGCGGCGGCTCGCGCAATTGCAAGATGAACTCCAACACCGTGTCTCCAACATGGCCGCTCGACGAAGTAGGAGGAGATGGAGGCGGAGAAGGTGACGCCCCTGACGCCCCCTTCCACGCCCACCTCTACCTCGACTGCCCCGTCAACCGCGACCCCGTATGGCGCCTCCGCCTTGAGCCTCTAGCTCTTCCTTGACTGCCGCGGATTTCTGGCGGGAAGAAGATCTGGTCGCCTTTGCAAAGCGACGACCACAACCGCGCCCTCTCAGCATGGTGATAGATGGGGGAAGGGGAAAGGAGAAGACGCAAGAGGATGCCTCTCTTCCTCCCCATGGTCCCCTTTTTATAGCGAAACAAAGGAGACTGAAGGCTGGCTTTGCGTCTCTGAAGAGCCCTTGCAAATCCTGCTCATTAAGCCATCAACAATGAGCGAGGCCGTCGACCGCCCTCCCCACGCCAATCAAAGGCGCATGGGTATAGGCCATGGCACATGTTCCCATATCCCATGCATCTGTCACCTACCCTGCGCCATGCATGCGACATACATGGTAAAAAAGGCGGGCGTGGGAGGAAACATGGAACGACGGCTCCAAGATTAAGGAAGGCAAGGAGTGTAAATGAGAAGCGGCCCCGCGATTTCCTCCTCTTTTCTGGGGCGGGTGCAGGCCGCCTCTTTACTATTCACCAGGGGGTGACACAAGCATGCTGCGATCACTCCACACACGACCCCCCACGTCACGCACTCGACACGGGGCGTGGGGAAGCACAACTGCCAGAAAAATCATGGCGGTTCGCCTCTGCCACGCTCACCCGCGCACTGCTTTGGGCCTGGCCCAACCACGCCTTGCGCTCATGTGTGGCCTAGGCCCGGGGGCTCCTGTCGGTGTACAAAAGTATGGGTGCTTCTGTCCCCCTTACTTGTGCACGGACGGTCGCAGCCACCCCCACAGCAAGGCCTGGCGGGGCAGAGGAAGACAACGGGAGGCAAGACAGGCACAGAGAACATTAAGACACATGCTCATAATGGTGAGCAGCAAGGGGCAAGCAGGGCCACTCCCGGCAACAAGCCTTGCCGAGGCGATCTGCGAGGCCCCTGGCAAGCCCTTACCGGGGCAGCTTGCAAAGAGACCAGCAAGGCCACTACCCTTGGGGTTGAGAGCTCTGACACCATCGACAATATTAAAGACCAAGATTTGAAGAGCACATGCCTGGTAGCATGCGGCTCCTCATGAAGATTGGCAACCCACAGATCCACATGGGATCAGAAGACGAAGGCCCCCGGTCCCCATGGCCCCCGGCAAGCATTGCCGAGGACGATCGCTGGACCGCGGCTAGGCCCGCGCTCGGCAAGGTTTCACCACCTCACCACCACTCCAATGAGACATAAGCATGCCAACTAAGCAGACCCCTGCGTGGCGGCATGCAGATATTCGTGGAAACCTACCACTTTGCCAACACAGCAGCTGGTTAGCCAGCGTGGCGCTGCATTCCCCGTTGGCCCGGACGCGTGGCGAGGCAAGGAGAAGCGACGAAAGACGGGATGGCCTGTGTTGCCATCCCCAATAAAGGGAGAGGACACGTAGGCATCGCATTAAATGCGTTTGTCCTGCGTTGATCGAGCGATAAGCTTGTATCGCTATAGCTTGCCACCTCCTATGTGCCACTGTGGCAACCCCTTTGCGTATAAAAGGAGGCCCAAAGCACACAGAGAGAGGATTCGGACTTTTGGGCAAAGCACGCATCGTAGCTAGTTCAAAATCTCAAGAACACTCATAAACTAGATAAAGCAGGACTAGGGTATTACGCATCCTCGCGGCCCGAACTTGGATAAAAATGCTCTGTGTGCTAACAACTTGACCTGCTCTTTGTGCAACTAATCCCCCGCCGAACGTAGAAGGGATCCTGGTGACCCCATAGGTGATCGGTTTCCCTGACAGTAGTTGTTGGAGTCAAGTTACAACTGCATGCTTCTTTATATGTAGTCTCACAGTTTGATGTACACTAACACTTCCTATGTTCATTGTTGTACTAGCACATAGGCGCAAGAGGAAACAAACATCGGGGATAATGCTCGATACGTTAACTAAATCTAGAGGAGGAAGAACGGAGATCTGTTTTGAGGCAGGTTTAAAAAGGCCACATGATGCTACAGAGTCGGCCAAGTTAGCATCAGAGGCAGCGGTTGCCGTTAGGTGTCATGCACTTATCCTCCCAACATGGATTCAGTATAGGAATGACAAATATGATACCCAGTTCAACACCTTCCTCAACCATTTATTTGTAAGTATGGTTATGCATGGAAACTAGTAATATCGTCTTGCTCTGTCCCATACTTTCTAGGTTGCTGATAGTGAGACTCCCATAATTTTTAACAAACGAGGTTCAAGTTGGATAGCCAAGATGATGCAAACATACAAGCTTGCACCCATGTTTTCAAGTCTACTCTGCCACAGTATCGGTATAACTTGAGGAAAAATCACTTTGAAGGCAAGGCTAACAGTGAACTTTCCCAAACATCTCTAGCGGAAAATATATTGGATGAAGACTAGAGAGGCCTCCTTAAACACTGGTCTGTTCCAAAGTATCAAGTACGTAATATTTATGTGATCATATCATATGTTGAACTCCTATTTATGTGTGTGCCTCACAAATCTATCTTCTTGTAGGTGAACTGTTCAAAGAACAAGGCCAATCATATGAAAGTAAAATTCTAACAGATGACAGGATCTCGTAGCTATATTGCACACTGAGAGGCTCTTGTAATTAGTTATCATTTCACTCTTTTCGATGTGCCATATTATTAGATCTATATTGACTTGTTCCAAATGCAGAGGAAAGACTACAAGGACCAAAAAGTACCTGAACCAAATGTTGTGGAAATATTCAAGGACTGTCACACCAACAAGACGAAGGGCATGACTACACCAGTCAAAGCCGATGTTGTAAGTCCTTAATCCTCATGCCTTTTAACTACTACTTACTTTGACTCATGCATTGAAATGCACGATTTGCAGCCAATGTCTATTACTCTTTTCAATTTTATACACAATTGTCTTAGCATATCATTGCAACTTACAAGGCTTAAAAGAGAGGAGTGATGTTCCTTTGATCTTGATCTGTAATCTAGTTCAGTGCTGGACTTTCTCACACAATGTTACAATTGCTTGTTTGTCTGTTCTCAGTTGTTTTGTGATATGAATGATGTCATACTATGCTTACCGTATTATACACTATGTCTCTTTATCCTTAGATGTCAATACAATGTGAAGAAATAGACAATACATTAGCCATGGTACATGGTCATATGTTTAGAACCTGGTTTTATTATGTACTTTGTAGTAAAATACAACTAATATTTTACACGGGTTCACCAGAATAAGTTCTGTATATAGACCAAAGCTATTTTGTTTGGTTTTGCTGCATCCTTATTATCTTCTATTCTGGTACTACTAATGTAAAAACTCAACTTTTCAACAAGCTATGCAAAAAATGGTGGAACCGCCACCTTCTGAAGGTGACGAGGCAACTATAACCACAACGTCACCTCTTGCTGCAGTGGGTCAATACCTATCCACTAACAGTGCCAAAAGCACGTTCCTGCGCAATACTGGGTTGGTTGTTAAGGCAATCTTGTCCAAACTGCCTCATGATGAAGATATGAAAGCTCAAAACAATGTTATATTTGTGCTCCAGACACAAGTCTATTCCCTAACAGAGACCCTTTGTGAAACAAGGACAACCATTGTTCGATGTCGTCAAGATATGCATGGTTTTGAAACCAGACTATCAAACATTTGCTATGTTGTTCAGGAGCCTAGGAGAAATGAAGGCGAAGGTTATGGTGCTCCCTCAGGTAGTATAGCATGAAAATGTAACAGTCAGGTCAAATGAAATGAGCTTTTGAACTTCTGGTGGTGCATTTATCTACCAGACTATTAACTTCTATGCAAACCTTCCTTTTGTTTTATGGTTGTAATTTTTTTTGTTGCAATACAAAATTTGTTCTTAACGTGCAGCCACCAGCTGTCGGATTATGGGTTCCGCAAACCCTTGAAAGGTTTGAACTCTGGGCGCATGCGGAGATCTCAACCTACTGAGCCTATCTACTCGCAATCCTCCTAGCCTAGAGCGTCGGGCTCATAAAGACAAGGAGACACAACAGTTTATCCTGGTTCGGGACACCTTGCGGTGTAATACCCTACTCCAGCGTTTTGGTGGATTGCCTCGAAGGGCTGAGGATGAACTAGTACAATGGATGAACTGGCCTCAGGAAGAGAGGTGTTCTTGAGCTCAAGAGAGTTGGTGAGGTGGTCCGATGGGAATGGATCCGATCCCTATCTATGGTGGTGGCTAAGTCCTATTTATAGTGGCATTGGTCCTCTTCCCAAATGTAGGCGGGAAGGGATCCCATAACGGCCAGATTTGAAAGGGGACAAGTAGGACATCCTATCCTGACTAAAGTAGCCTTTGCCTGCAAAAAGCCTCTGGTCGTGACGCTATGGTGGGCTCGGTGATGACCTCCATCCTGCCGTCCTGGCGGTCTTGGTCTTGTTGCACCAAAATGGAAACCTTTGGCTTATTCCTCGGGACTCGGCACCTACGGCTTGCCTCCCTTGCACCAAAGAGGAAACAGGCGCTCTGCGGCCGCTGGCGCCCGCCTGGCCTTGGTCGTCATGGCTCATGTTAGCTGAGCCTCCTGAGGTGCACCTTGCATAGAACTCTCCGCCCCTCGGGCGCTAGCCTGAGGAGGCCGATCCCCTCGGGGGTCTTGGTGTCGTCCGCCTCACGAGGCTTGGCCCCTCGCGATGGTCTTGAGTCATTGATGTTGAAGCTGGACAGTACCAGGCCGTAGAAGGAGCCACACGATGGGCCGCATGCAGGCAAGTCTGGTTACCCCCATATCCAAAACGCTGACAGTAGCCCCCGTGCCCAAGGCGCGCTCGGACTTGGCTTCTAGGGGAAGCCAAAGGGCAAGTGCAGAGCACCATGGGCCCTAACCGCCTGCGGCCTTGATGACGTGTGGTGATTGATGGGACATGGGTGTCTCCACTTCCCCATGCCGCCTTGATATCCATCGGGCCTGGTGGTCGCCCTTTGCCAAAGAAGCTCGCCCTTACAGGTTGCCGCATTTGGTCTTTGTTTCTTCCTCTCCCAGTCTTGTAGCTCTGCGCCTCGCCCCCTTCCCAGTTTCTATCATGGCGTCGTGGCAGAGGAGGAAGAAGGGGAAGCCGCGCCCCCCGGTCGGGCCCTCGCCGGCCTTGGAGCCGGCAGTTGAGCGGTCGACGGTGATCAATCAGGAAGGGCTGGACAAGGTCCGCCCTGCCATTGCAACCGATTCCAATGAGTGGAAGGCCACGACCATCCATCCTGCTTCTTGGCTTGCGGGTGACATCAGTGCCACCAAGATCCCCATCTTTCTCCATGCTCTCATCACGGGTCTGATTCCCCCTTCTCTCCCTTCTTCAATGCCGTAATTTCGCATTACCAGATCGACTTGCTGCATCTGGATCCTTGCTCCGTCATCCTCCTCGCCGTCTTCACCTTCCTTTGCGAGGCCATGGTCGGCATTGCTCCTTCCGTGGCCCTGTTTTGCCATTTCTTCTTACTCCGGCTGGTCGATGCTCGCCAATGCTTGGGATGCGTGACCTTTGAAGCTGTGGCCGCGACCGCCGGCTCGGGGATCGACTTCGAGCTTTCGCCCGCCGCGAAGGGGTTCCAGAAGCAGTGGCTGGTTATGGATGCCGACATGTGCAACCCCCTGCTCCTGACTCCTCGGGCTACGGCCACGCCCAGCTCCAGTTCGGGGCATGTGAAGCTCTCTGACCGGCGCCTTACTTGCGTCTGGAAGAGGTTGGTGAGGCTGCAGAGGCTAGAGGTGACAGAGCCGATGGTGGTGAAGGAATTCGTCAGGAAGCGCGTCGCCCCTCTCTAGCGCCATTCTCGCCCGATGTGGGACCTTGCCGGCGTCGAGGATCCCATGAGGCTGCAAGAGGCCATGACTGCCCTCTGAGACCTTGCGCATGGTGCTTGAGCTCCTGACGGGCAAATCCGAGCCTGCTGATCTTCCAGGAGATGGCTGCCTTCTCTATTAGTGCTCGAACAAGACGGTCTTCGTGGGACAGATGCCCCTAGTTGACGAGTGGGGTTTATGCCTGGAGGGCCTCGTGGGAACCCCATCCTCGTGGTTCCCCTGCTGCTTGCTCTTGCTGCGCGCGCCCCAAGTGTGGAAGCAGGGGGACAACAGCCGCCAGCAGCTGCTGAATTTTCCTCCGGAGACCTGGCGCCGTTGGGGACCCGGGAGACTGGGACTCCCGAGACTCAGAAGGGGGCGCTGCAGGGTCACCGCAAGCTTGTGCTCTGGAGGTAGAGGCTCCTCATGCTCTAGGTGATGGCTTCAAGGTGGCTGCTGATGGCGAGGCGCCCACCGACGGCTCCGGAGCCATCGTCCAGAAGACCACGCCAGGCGCTCCTGCTCTAGAGCCTATGCCCTGGGTGCCTCGCCGAGCTCTCCTCCTCTCGAGGGTCGCCCGTAGGGGCCCGGGCGGCCATGCTTGAGCCTTGAATTGCTGCTGAAGAGGAAGGGACCTCCGTACCGCAGTAGCAGCACCCGCCGACTGCTAAAGCTGAGCAGATATGTGGCTGCAGATGAGTAAGTACCTTCATTCTTGATTCCTTGCACGCCGTGCTCTCTCCTGACCAGGGCCTTGCAGGGTTCCCGTGACGATGAAACCTCAGGAGGCGAGCGTTTCCAAGGATCCTGGCTTGATCTCAGCACACAGCCCCCCGTGCTCTGGCTCTACTCAGGGCACGGGGCCGACTTTGGCCGCCGGGGTGCCGAAAGGGGGCCCCAGGCCTGAGCTTCCTGCTTCCTTTCTCCACGGCCCGACCTGTAGGATGAGGGACACACCAGCAATCCTTCCTCTGGTCGTTGCCGGCAATCAGCCGCCTCTTGGGCGGCGTTCGTCTTCGGGTTGCGGGACGGGGGCAGGCGAGACGTCCAATGCCCCCTCAGTGGCCTCTGTGGCTGAAGAAGGTCTTGGCGATGTGCTGGCGCTTGCAGAGAGGCGTAGTGCCGTCTGCTTCGAGCTCTTCGGCGGGGAAATGCGTGCGATGGTCCAGCTTGGTGGGGATCTTGCTAATGTTGACACCAGGCTCCAGGCGGAGGGCCGCCACTTGGCGCATGAGTGGCAGCAGCTGAAGGTTGCCATCAACCTCGGGAAACTTCAGCACGACCAAGCCGACGCGCTTGCGGCGGCCTCACTTGCAACTTCTCGCGAGGCCTGCGTACGCGCCATGGAGGAGACCGAAACCGCCAACTGCCATCACGAGGCGGCCGAGGAGCGGGAGTGGGAGCTTCTGTCTTCAAATGTTCCCCTTGATCAAGAAGTTGAGGAGCGGCGCGCCCTCCTGGCCTCTTGACCAGGCGAAGCAACCCTTGCTGAGGTGGAGCTCCTGTGGCACCATGATGACCTGGCGTTGGAGGCCATGGAGCACAACACGGCGCTGGAGATGTTGGAGGTGAGGGAGCGCCAGGAAGCTGCGGCTGACGATGCCGTCACCGCCCGAGAAGCCCAGGTCAAGCTGGAGGTCGAGGAGAGGGTGGCGAAGGCGCGCGCTAATCTGGCTGAGGGGCACTGCCTGGATCTGGAGCTGCTCAAGGCCGAGCTTGAGGGCAGGACCGCCGCCCTGAAGGCGAAGCTAAAATCCGAAGAGCAGCGTGAGAATACCGCCCAAGAAGCTCCGACCTCTTCTGAATCTGCCTTGACTTCTGTCCGCGCCGAGATATCCTCCCTACATCAGCAAGTCAAGGACACCGCATCCCTCCTAGAGAGGGCTGCGAATGAAATGAGTCGCCACCTGATGCTGGAACGTGAGAACGGCTCTATGATCCAGGATCTGCGCGTCAGGGCTAACCGTGCCTTGGGCGCCATCTGCGACGAGAGCGCTCCTCACCCGCACAAGAGTGACTATGCCAGCCATCTCAACTTCTTCACCGATGTTGCGAACCGCCTGGAGGATCAGGCCATGAAGGCTCGCCAGCTTGTTGAGGAGAGGAGTCAGGGCCTCCTCGGGCGCGTGCTCTCACGTGTCTTCAACAACCTCCTGAACCCCGATTCCCATTTTGACTTCAATGTTGTACTAGCTCCCATGGCCGCGGCTACCCAGGACAGGCTCACTAGGTGGGTGGATGACCATGTGAACGCCTTGGTGGAGGAGCTGGCTTCTGAGGATGACACAGACGTGCTCATGGCCGGAGCGAGTGGCACGGGCAGTGGTGATGAGGAGGATAGCCGCCACAGCTCGGGCAGCACGAGCAGCACGGATGAAGGCGACGAAGATGGTGCACATAGCTAGACCTGTACTCCTGTTCGCTTTAACCTGCATGACCAAACTTGAAAGTTCCCTTGTGAGAGCATTTTCAAAAGGGTGGCCCCTTGTGATGTATATAATTGTGGAATGCCTTGAAATGATGCCACGGAGTGACCCCCTAGGTCCGCACCCTTAGGCGGAATGGTGGTTATGACTTATCTTTGGCTCTGCGGGTCTCGAGCGAGCCCTGACCCTGCAGGAATATTCGTCCTCCCGAGGCGTGCCCGCTGCGGGCTTGTGAGGGTCCGGCTCTTGCGAGGAGCCTATTGTCCTGTCCTGGAGTGCTTCGCGAGGAGCCAACTGCCAGATTGCGGCGAGGTGGGCGTGTGTGGTGGCCGCAGGTTTGAGCCCTCGAGGGGGAAAGCGATCAATCCTGACACGCTCGAACTGGACCTAGCCCCCGCTCGCGAGGCGCTCGGGGGCAGGGCAGTAGGCACGAGATCAGGAAAAACGCAAGACCAGAAAGCGAGAGAGCGATGCAAGACAAGAAAACTCCCCCCCATTTTTTATATAAACGCACGAGAACCAAGTACATTCCCAAAAGCCGGTGAATGAGTACAAAAAGGAGGCGAAAGCAAATGGCCGCGTCCAGTGCCTAGCTAGTCTTTAAGTCTTCTCACCAGCACGGAGCTAGGTGCTTCCACTGGCTGGGCATAGTCTTTGGGGCCAGCACGGAGCATGGTGCTTCCACTAGGACATGGGTGGGAGCCCCCGTGAGGCCCCAGGGCGGTGCTCAGGAGACTCCAGGGTGTGTACAGCCCCACAGATTATTACATGAGAGTGTCACGAGCGGAGACCTTCACAGGACGGAGCCTTGCTTCATGTCGCCCGACGAGGACCCCGTCTTGCGCGGCCCCCGACCACCATTGGGGAGACCGGAAACCAGGACCAGACCAAGGGGCAAGGGGGACGCTGGCGCCGTCCTTGGTGACCGTAGGCCCCCCACCGGTGGAAGGGCTCGCCAGTGCCTTCCCCGGCGGGGAACCTACTTCCAAGCAGGGTTCTACTCCGAGCACCACGGGGAAGGCCTTGGCCCCAGGCTTTCCCCACACTGATCCAAATGCCCTTTGTGCTCCTGCGGCGGATCCGCCGTCCTGAGAGTCCTGGCTGTAGATGCGCCCTGGTTCACCTGCGATCCATGGTCAACGTAAGCGTGCCCCTGTGGCGTTAGCTGTACCTAGTGGTTGTTGCTGTTGGAGATGTTGGCGGAGCTCGGCGGCGACTCATAAAGGGTTTCGGCTTCGTGTTCATCCCGCGCCCAGCCTGGCATGGGGGATCGGCTGCGGCCTTCTCCCTGCATGTGCCTTAGATCCACCGTGACGGGTACGTAGGCTTCCGGGCTAGCTGCGTCGGAGTCATTGCCCGACTGCCTCATGCTCCTTCCTTCTTCGGTCGCCCATGGATCCTGACAAATAGGGGCTGGCGCCCCAGCGATCCCGGGGATGTTGCTCGGTGCAGCCCCGCCCCAAGGTGGCATGGTTGGAGAGGTGCGGGCTGCTTCGAGAGGCTGGCCGATGCCGAGAGGCTCTTCAGGGGCCCTGAGAGGGGGGCACGGTTGTGACGAGGGCGAGCATGCGCCCCTACCATGGCCTGCAACGTGGGCAGGGTGTAGAATGGTGTCGCGCCCCTGCACGCCGCATCCAGCAGCTCGGCAACCCGCTCTAGGAGGGCATCGTGTCTGCTTTCTAGTAGCCTGCACCTCAAGAGCTCTCGAGCCAGGATGACCGCAGGCCACATGTTTTCTTACTCCCTGCGTGTGTGCAGTGCGGTTGCTGCGGCATAACTTGCAGATCGGGCGGCGGCGCGGTTGCAGCGCGGCGCCAGAGGGGATGGCTGCACCTCACGCCCCCTGCGGCCGACTGCCCTAGGCGGAGCGCGGTCCGCGAGCAGAGTGGAGTGGAGGTCCTCCTTGTCGGCGGGCGCTGTCGAGTAGGCCCCGGACAACCCAGTGCTTGCCGTGGGCCCTCAGGGCATCGGCCATGGCGTTGGTGGAGAGGCGGCAGACTCGTCGGCGGAAGAGAAGATCCGACGCGCCTACCTAGCGCCCCAAATGTCAGATTACGGGTTCCGCAAACCCTTGAATGGTTCGAACTCTGGGCGCATGCGGAGATCTCAACCTACCGAGCCTATCTACTCGCAATCCTCCTAGCCTAGAGCGTCGGGCTCATAAAGACAAGGAGACACAACAGTTTATCCTGGTTCGGGACACCTTGCGGTGTAATACCCTACTCCAGCGTTTTGGTGGATTGCCTCGAAGGGCTGAGGATGAACTAGTACAGTGGATGAAGTGGCCTCAGGAGGTGAGGTGTGCTTGAGCTCAAGAGAGTTGGTGAGGTGGTCCGATAGGAATGGATCTGATCCCCTTCTATGGTGGTGGCCAAGTCCTATTTATAGTGGCCTTCGTCCTCTTCCCAAATGTAGGTGGGAAGGGATCCCACAACGGCTAGATTTGAAAGTGGACAAGTAGTACATCCTATCCTGACTAAAGTGGTCTTCACCTATGAAAAGCCTCTGGTCATGACACTGCTGTGGGCTCGGTGATGACCTCCGTCCTGCTGTCCTAGCGGTCTTGGTCTTGTTGCACCAGAATGGAAACCTTTGGCTGATTCCTCGGACTCCGTGCCTGCGGCTTGCCTCCCTTGCACCAAAGAGGAAACAGGCACTCTGGGCCCGCTGGCACCCGGCTGGCCTTGGTCGTCATGGCTCACATCACCTAAGCCTTGTCAGGTGCACCTTGCATAGAACTCTCCGCCCCTCGGGAGCCAGCCTTAGGAGGCCGATCCCCTCGGGAGTCTTGGTGTCGTCCGCCTCGCGTGGATTGGCCCCTCGTAAGGTTCTTGAGTCATTGATGCTAAAGCTGGGCCGTACCAGGCCGTCGAAGGAGCCACGTTGTGGGCCGCAGGTAGGCAAGTCTGGATACCCCCATATCTAGAACGTCGACATAGGCTAACTAAAACAGCATGCCATTTTTGTATAGTGTAGGGTGTTCCCTATATTTGCACTGGTGGCGAAATTTGATGCCTAGTGGATGTAATCTGTGCAATCGCCTTAATAGCCTAGCGTTAGTTTCGGTCTTATTTATTTCCTAGTCTTCTTTTTCCCTAGTTTGCTAGTGGCCACAACAACCATGGGCCATATACGGACCGTGGTAACCTTGATATTGCTATAGGCCGTAGGATCCATGGGCCTCCTATGGGTTGTCGGACAAATGGGCCTCCAACGGGACGTAGAATTGGTGGGCCTCGGGAAGTTAGATAAATGGTTCCAGATGGGCCGTAAACATGCGTAATTGGTATCGGGATAGCACGGTAACGAGCTGTTAACAGGCTAGAAGACAGCAAAGGCTTAATTTTGTCACAGTCATAGCGGGTCGTTAATGGGCCAGAATATAGGATGGGCCGGAAACGGCGCAACGGATTAACATGCCACAAACGGGTCGATTCTGACCACGGGCCAAATTTGGCCCATTAGGGGAACATGCCAGTAATAAGCCGAAAGTAATCGAGGGCCGGAAAGGAGCCCAAGAACGTATGGGCCGTCAATAGGCCGAAAGCTAACACGAGCTGGAAATGGGACATGTGAATCATGGGCCGTTAATGGGTACAAAAAAATTTACTATTCATTACGGGCCAGAGTCACCGTGGGCCACTAAAGGGCCTAAAGATACGAAAGGCCTCATATGGGCTGAAAGACGTCATGGGCCATACATGGGCCGAAAGTGAAATGGGCTGGTGTTATATTCGATGACCCACATGACGCTGTTGGGCCCATTTCAGGAAGGCCCTAACGGGCAGTGTGTTACCGAGCCGTAAAATGGGCTATATGCGAACAAGCCATTAACAGGCTTTTCATGGGCTGGCCCGCTAACTTTTGACCAAGTCAAACGGGCCGGTCTTTGTAAGCTAAATGGGCCAGTGTTGGGCTGTCGCATGTGTCGACATATGGTAGGCGCCTATCTGACCTAGTGATGAGCTGACACGTGTTTCCTTCGGCCAATGAGAATTTTACACATGGAAAATCCCCATTGGTCCGGGCTGTTAACGGGTTGTCGGATCCAAAACCGGGCCCGATAGCTTAATGGTGACCCGTTACGGTGGATGCCAAATGTCGGTTACCCATGACAAAAGCACTTCCATAAAGCTTCATTTATCGTCATGGAAGTGAACACTTCCATGATGTAATTTTGGTATTGTCATGGAAAACTTCTACGATAGCACATGTATGACAATCTTGATTCTGTCATAAAATCGTGATGGATGTACATACATGACAGAAAATGTGACCTACTGTGACAAACACGTATCATCAGGGAAGTGTATTTTTTTCTAGTGGCTTAAGACATCCTAGAAGAATTTTGACCCGGGCAGAGAAAAGCCTCTAAGGAGATGGTCTGTAAAAATCACAACCTCTCCTTCATCGGGTTTGGGGATCTCATCCCCTTGGCCAGCTCGCCAGCTAATTTCTTCCTGAGCCGACAAAATGCCTTGTTCTGTGAAATCCTTAAGTACAAGATCGGAGACCTGGGAGGGCACCAGTTTCTAATTGTGGTCTTTGACATGCTGAATCGCCTAAACAAGATTAAGAATTGCAGAATTATGAATGGCAGGTTATTTATGAAGTGAGAGATAGTTACATCAATTGCATGGTAAGACGGCAATATGAGTTGCCATTAAAACGGGATGGCATCATTTTCAAATAATGGATAAGCCGCCCAACATGTGAGCCGGTTTGACAACAGCTAACTATCCGATGAGTTACAATACAATGAAGAGCCGCCGACAATATTAAGGCGGCTTAACTGAGTTGGAGATTGCTAAGTTTGCTGCTAAGTATGGGACCAACAGGTTTCTGTTGAAGCATCTATTATTGAACATCTGCAGACACTTCAAAAAGAGAAAATAATTGCTAAACCTAAACTGAAGCCTTGAAGCAGTGGTAGCTCAAACTTATGGGTTCCTAAGGATACCTGAGTACTATAGATGCAAAAATGGTGCCGCCACTCATGCCGCTCTATTTCTATGGAAAGGTTCGCTAAAACGACATCTATGCTAGTAATGGTGATGAAAGGGGCGATGCGCTCCGATGAACTACCATGGAAAAGGTAAGGATCTATGAAAAAGAGTATGGTGTACCTACAGGTTACAGAAGTCGGCGAAGACGCCGAACTGAGCTCCGGTGGAGGCTGAAGGGCACCGCAGTCCTGGATGGGTTCACCGGGGGCGGACGAATAGCAACGGCGGAGCGGAGAAGGGCTGCGGCTCGAGGAAGAAGAGGAAGTAGTAGAGGCAAAGTGAAAGTTAAAAAATAAGGCCCCCCGGTTATATTTATAGGGTGAAGAGCCAATGAATAAATGGCAGGCGCGAAAAATGAGGGGGCATAGTAACTTTTGGAGCCAGAGATGCCTTGATTCACGGGATAAACATATATGCATAAAGATTCTGTCATCATGGATTTTTAGGGTCTTCAGATATGATGTCATCCAAGAATAGATGTGAAAACAACAAGTTTGAAAGTTTTATAAGCCAACGATACATGGCCCGGAGAAGGCGCTGATATGAGAAGAAGATAAGCCGCCTGGTTAAGTGAGATTAGCATGAATAAATTCAAATCAATCTGGGGCCTAATGTTGGGGATATAATCCGACGACATAACCCGCCATGGTTAGGCTAGGTCATTCAAGTGGCGGCTGAGGAGCAAGGATTCAAGATGGGCTGAGGCGCCTAGTTCAAGACCCATTAGGCGGCTCATAGAGTGGGCTGGCTTAGGGCCCAGCATCCGAAGACGGCGGCTCATGGCCCTGAAGACCAAGTTGCCAGGAGTTTCCTTGCTTAAGAGAAAATTTAGGAACATACCAAATCACGTGTCATAGTATGACCCGGACTCCTGTAAGCCCTAGGTCTTGACCTTTATATAAAGGCGGGTCTCAGGGATAGATAGGACTAACTTACAATCGATCAATAGCTAGGTCAAGCAATCTGCTCCCTTGTATTGATCTCCAAAGAAAAAAGCAAAATAAGTAGGAAGTAGGCTATTACCTCGATCGTGAGGGACCGAACCTGGGTAAACTCATGTCTCTCGATTCCGCTCAACCCCGACAAGCTAACCTCCTAGTTGCGATGGCCTCACGACTAAGTCCTCACACTAGCACATCTGCTGTGACAAAACCATGAGAGTTGGTGCCCACTGTGGATTTGTGAACAAAATTTCTCGGTGGAAACCAAATCTTTTACTCATTACATTGGGTTGCTCAAACATATGCATGTCCTCTGGGTTCAAAACAATGGTGGGAATTATAACAATTCTCCTCATGTCTCGCAGGGATTTCTGGATCATCTTGGCTGGATCCACTGTCTCGGGTATCACATTCGTACCAAAAAATTGAAGGTCGTCTGTCGGGACCAGTATAAAGGGTTACGACCTTATAACAATATATCCAGATACTTGACTGATGGTCGTTTTTGGAGAAGAATCATGTTCATGGTAGGCTACCCTTTAAATGATTCCCATCTATGAGGGCACACGCTTCAAGACCGTTGTTCAACATTATGATCACTCATTCTGTTGGAATATCCATGTGGATAGTAGGTCGTGTGATGCTTTAACACGGTTGCTGGAGTCAAACTGTTGACCTACTAAGGAATCTTTGATGTTGAAGTTGTTCACCATTAAGCTCTTTTCTTCATTGGAGACTTGCTATTCACTTGATGTTGTAGGAGCATCACTTGAAGCTTTGTAAGCACCACTTGACTTGTTGTGAAGCTCTTCCTTATCCTTGAGTGACATCTCATGAGAAACAATTCTACCAATGACGTTTGTGGGCTTGAGATCTTTGTAATTGGGCATCATTTGGATCAATGTGCACACGATATCAAATTTTCCATCCAAGGCTCTAAGGATCTTCTTGATGACGAATTTGGTAGTCATCCCTTCACTCCCTAAGCCAACAATCTCATTTGTGATGAGAGCAAGCCTGGAGTACATTTCGGAGGCTCTTCACGATCCTTCATCTTGAACTTGTCAAGTTGACTTTAAAGCACATCCAACTGGGATTTCTTGACGGACTCGGTACCTTCGTGCATATCAACAAAAGTATCCCAAATTTCCTTTACATTCTCAAGGCTGCTGATTTTGTTGAATTCTTCGGGACACAATCCATTGAAGAGAATATTGCAAGCTTGAGCATTGCATTGCAACATCTTCAATTCTTCCACGATCGCTTCACGCTCTGGTTCTTTACCATCCTCAAAGAAATCACCTTGCAAGCCAACACAAACAGCAGCCCAAATGACGGGGTTATTACCAAGAATATGCATTTTCATATGATGCTTCCAACTAGCAAAATTTGTATCATAAAATAAGGACCTCTACGGTGATAGTTACCCTCGCTAGATGCCATACTCTCCTAGGTTGGGAAACCAAGGCTATGATCACCAAAACTATGGAAATCAAGGCTAATGGAGAGCAAAGCTCTGGTACCACTTGTAGGACGAAAAGTATGTCTAGAGGGGGAGATTATACTACTTGACCAAATAAAAATGTATCGTGGGTGGACACGATCACATATGGGGCCATCGGCCCCTTTCTGGTTTGGCAAAGGGGAAGGTCACGTTGCACAAAGAGCGGAGGCCATGAAACAACACGACGATGGTGACACTGGTGGTTTTTACCCAGGTTCGGGCCACTTTGAGGCATGAAACTCAAGTCCTGCTTTGGTGGATTGGATGGAGGAACCCAACGAACGTGAACGCTCAAGCCTGGTAAGGTCGCCTCGGGGAGAGCAGCTATGCGCGTACAAGTGTGCCAGGATCTGAATCCTTTGCTAGGTTGCCTTGGACCTCCTTTTATAGCTTAAGGGGTGAAGAAAGTGGCAAAACATTATTTATCCAATGATTACATAGCTAACAATGCTATCATACCTAACTCTGGCAGTTAGGACTAAGTGCATTAAATGCACTACTAGGTGTCATGCTGAGGATGCAGCCCGGTAAGCCTGCCATGACGCTTAATCATCTTATGCTTATCTGCTAGACATGTCTCTGGACAGGTGTCATCTGAGGATAATCCATCTTCCAAATGGCTGCCACATGCTTAGTGGAAGCCACATAATCACTTGGGGGCTCGACACCACACTGATAACTAATTTGCATTGCGGTGCGATGGAGCGATGGAAACTTGGTGGGGAGATTCACCCTTGGCGGACCTGAGAAGCCTGTCGGGGAAATCTTGGACTTGCTCCTGGAGTGGCTCGACCCGGCCAAGCTCTCCTGCCTGGCAAGGGAGGCCTTCCGAAGGTGATGCTCTATTGTCTTGTTTGTCTTGGTCTTCTTGATCCGCCCTTTGATCTCACAAAGAGCTGCTTCTCTGGCTTGGCCATGCTTTCGATGTTTGTGTAGCTATTCCTTTCCCGAGCTTTGGCTATCGGGGCGGAGGTCTTTCTTCCATGCACAAGTCAGGGGAAACATACACCCGTGCACAAGTTCGACGGGAAGAAAACCACGTCTTCCTGCTGAGGTCTTTCGACGGGATACTGCAGCAAGGGGAAGAAGAAGAGGACGGAGGAGCTGGATAGGAAGCGGCAGGAAGACGTGGTTAGTGTTTCTTTTCTATTGTTCCTCATCTTGCGGAACCTTTTGTACTCTATTTTCTTATGATTAATAAAATGTTGTGGAGAGTAAGCCCTGCAGTCTTCAAGGTAAAAAAACAAGGGACAATTGCATTTTTACCCCTAGTTGGTTCCTACCCACGGATTTTGCCCTTACTTTTTGAGCTTGCTCAGTTTTGCCCTTACTTTTTCCATCGAGGTCCCTTGAATGCCCTTTCACCGTTTGACCAAAACTTTGAAAATTCATAACTAATTCATACGAACTCAGAAAAATGCAAATAAGATATCAAAATGTTCAGATAAACATTACCTTTATGGGCATATCATTTGCATTCAGGGCAAAAACATCATTTAAACTACCCAAGGTAATTAATGTTATTAACATTATTAAAAATAAATAGGTATAAACAATATATTTTTTCATGAATAAAAATTACATGCAAATGTAGGTGATGTTTTCTGAACATCCTGATAACGTATTTGCATTTTTCTGAGTTTGTATCAACTTGTTATGAATGTTCTAATGACTTCGACCATTATTTGGAAACTTCATAACAAGTTGATACGAACTCAGGAAAATGCAAATAAGGTATCAGGATGTTCAGAAAACATCACCTACAGTTGCATATAATTTTTATTCACGAAAAAATATTGTTTATACCTATATATTTTTAATAATGTTAATAACATTAATTACCTCGGGTAGTTTAAATGATGATTTTGTCCTGAGTGCAAATGATATGCCCATAAAGGTAATGTTTATTTGAACATTTTGATATCTTATTTGCATTTTTCTGAGTTTGTATGAAATAGTTATGAATTTTCAAAGTCTTGGTCAAACGGTCAAAGGGCATTCGAGGGACCTCGATGGAAAAAGTAAGGGCAAAACTGAGCAAGCTCGAAAAGTAAGGGCAAAACCCGTGGGTAGGAACCAACTAGGGGTAAAAATGCAATTGTCCCATTTGGCTATGGTGGAAGAGGGACTTGAGTGGAAAGCAACTTGGGAAGGCTAGAAATCAAGGTTCAGATGGTAGGAATAGAATCTCTTGATCTCAACACATGAGTAGGTGGTTCTCTATCCGAAAATGAATGGTGAAAGTGTAGGCATGTTCTGATAGCTCTCTCTTCTGAGAAGAAGGGGTGGAGGGGTATATATAGCCTCCACACAAAATCCAACCATTACACACTTTTGACTCATCTCAGTGGCACCGATTAGTTAAACTCGATGGCGCTGATCTGTTCAAAAATATGAATGTTGGGAATCTCAGTGGACCGACTGGAACAACTCGGTGGGACCGATGTGCTAGGGCTTAGAAAACCTCGTCTCTGTGGCATCAATTGCATCAACTCGGTGGTACTGATGTGAAGCAATATGGCAATAGAGAGTTGGCAAGCCATCTCAGTGAGACCGATTGCAATTATCGGTGAGACCAAATAATTGCAACAAGTAACAGAGAGTTGGCAAGGACATCTCGGTGGGACCGAGATCCGTATCAGTGTGACTGAATCATTTGGGTTTCTGGCAGTGGCTATGTCAAATGAACTATGTGGCTCCTGATCTAAAAAATCGGTTGGTCCAAATTAGAGTTTAGGGTTTGGACATATTTGGATGGAGGACGTGGTTGAGGGTTTTGGAGCGATGTCACTAAGCTCTTTGAACAAGTAGACCATTAAGCAACACCTCATCCCCTTTTAATAGTATTGGCTTTCCTATGGACTCAATGTGATCTTGGATCACTAAAATAGAAATGAAGAGTCTTGAGCTTTTGCCAATCCTTATTATTATCATTTAGAGGGGTCCACGTCTCTATCTCATGCTATGCCAATCATGGAACATCCTAAAATATTTATCTTGAATGGATATTAATTAAATGAGATATATGTTGTTATGAATTACGAAAACCACCAGGGGATTAGTTGCACTTTCGGATCTTCTCGATCCTACAACATGGAATCTATGTTGTACTAGAGACTCACACAATGACCTATCATTATGTCCCATAGTTGGGTATGTCTGACTTGGACCTTATCTGGACTCAGATCCAACTTTGCCTGATCTGATCAGATCCTTCTGAGTCCATATTATCCATGTAGGTGCAATATCTGCCTACCTTGTGTTTTGGAAATTGTTTACAGAAACAGGTATGGACTGATTTGTTTGTTAGTGCATACAGAGAGAAAAAAATCCATACACAACCGAAGATAATGTTGTCTCCGATGCTGAATTCGAGGAACTTCACCAAAGTATATCTGCATTACAAAAAAGAACGAGCTATAATTGTTGAAGCAATAGATTCGAGAAGATGGATGTGAAGAAATTGACCCCTCAAAAGTTTTTTGCTGAAGCAAAGCTTTTCATACAGTACCGTCATCCGAAGAAATTGACTACAGCGATGGAAGTCAAAGGCAAAGTGAAGACGTAGTATTCGTTTTGTTCTTCTTCTTCCATTCTTTCGAGTCATAGGACCTCCATACTATTCAGAGGGGTATAGGTTCTCGATGCTTAGATCTATTGTGATGCTTCGCCATAACCTATGAAAGATGTGAGAGAAATCTCTTTGTGCTCCGAGCAAATACTTGGCGGCAAGAGACTGTGAGTTAGCATTACTTGCTCCCCAAGTAATGTTACTGTTGTGCTCAAATCCGAGCGTTGGACTCGTGTCGTTTAGCCATTGGCTGATCTTGATGTCTAACTTGGTCATTTCCCATCAGGGAAGGTTGTGGCTATATATAGGCACCCCGCTCCAACTTTGTCCGTTTGCTACTCCGCTTGAGATTTCTGAGAAGATTGATTTGAGCAACCCCTCTCTGAGTGATTTGAGTTTAAGATCCACCGAGTGAAAAACCAAGAGCCCAAACTTAGATAGTGGTTTAGCATCACAGTTGTTCCGAGTGAGAATTCTGGTACCTATTACTCTTGAGAACTACGCACTCTCTAGCTAGATAGGTTTTGGCTTCGAGTGTTGACGAGTTGTTGTCTTCACCGAGCCTGATCTTCAGCAACCAAGAGTGATTGTGGTTTGCGAAGGTCGACCAAAGGTTTTGAGATCACCGACAAGGATCTACCACAAGTAAAATCAACCTGAGTCTGATCAGCTCTGTGTTGAATGAGAATAGGGTGAAGAGATTTTATCTTCCGTGTTAAGTCACAGCCCGTCCAACCAGACGTAGCCCTTTGGCAGAAGGGTGAACTGGTCTACCAAATCTCTATGTCGCCATCGAGCACCAGTTGTTAAATCTCTCTAATACATTTCCTTCAACAGTTTATATTCTTGCTCTGTGCCGATAGATTACTTGATCATTTTGTTTTGTTGTTGTCATCTTGTGTATATGTGTTCATCTTGTTTCATTCTCATCGCCTATATTCATTCGTTATCATCTTATTCCTCGGATTCTCTTGTGAGATCATTTCATAGTATTTCCTTTAGTGTGTACCATGCTCTGTCAAATTTTACTACATCTATTTGCCTATTGCATTACTCTTATTGATGTTAAGCATTTGATTCATCAAGCTCATACTATTGTCAATGCCTTCATCAATGAATATGCTTCTGACGAAGAAGATTGATTTAGTTCATTTCCTTCGATTCTCTATTCTGCTGCTATGATTGGGATAAGTTTCAAACCTTTCGAGAGAAATTTTGAATCTCCCATTCACCCCCCTCTGGTTGATTTCAGAGCAGGTTCTAACAATTGGTATCAGAGCAGGTTCTCCATGTCTTTGTTTATTAAAGGTCTAACATCCTTGGAGTTTTGAGTATGTCGTATGCAGGTAGATCCTCGCACTCTGAAATATTTCCTACCTTTGATGGAAATGGCTATCTGTACTGGAAGGAACAAATGAGCATTAGAATTCAAGCTATCAACTATGATTTGTGGCAGACTGTGGAAGATGGCTACTCCATTCAGAAACCGAACAATCTCAACACCGATGATAAAGCAAATCTGCAATTGGATGCTTAAGCCAAAGATATCATCTACAGCAGTCTATAAAAAGACATTTTCTTTCGGTTCCAAAGGCTCAACACTGGAAAGCAAATTTGGGATGCTATCAACAGTGCTCATGAAGAATTTGTTGCAAGATCAAATCCTAACATTCAAATGCTTCATGGCATGTTTACTAGATTTCGAAGTCTTCGTAAAGAAAGTGTCATGGAACTCACTGATCAATTGACAAACATTGTCGAAAGACTACATCAGCGAGGAGTAACTGATATCACTGATAGAGCTTCTAAGCGCACTTGATGAATCCTTCAATCCTATTGTGGCAGAAATCAAACAAAGACCAGACTATGAAGAACTTTACTATGTTGAGGTCATGACACTGCTGTCAATTCATGAAGAAAAGATGGAACTTGAAAATGCCAACCAAGAATCTTCTTCGGAAAGTGAAGGAGAAATTCTCTCACACTGTGGCAGTTTTGAAGAAGAAGATGTCGAGAATCAACACACAATCACCAGAGAACTCAAAATGCTTATACAAAGTCTAAGTGATCTCAAGAGGCAAAATCTCTTCCTCACAAATGATGACGAGCTTGATGCGCCAGAATCGTCTAGAAGAGGATTGCCTCCGAAAGATATGAAGTGCTTCAAGTGCAAACTATACGGTCATCTCATTGCTGACTGCCCTAGCTGGGAAGGAAAACCTATCAACAGATGGAAATATCTTCACTGTAGTGGTTTTACACGAGTAGGTCGTCATACTAAGCTCTCGAAGGAAATTGTATCTCCGTCATATTCTTCAATGATACCAGCCAATGATACGTCTCCAATGTATCTATAATTTTTTAGTGTTCCATGCTATTATATTATCATTCTTGGATGTTTTACAATCATTTTATAATCATTTTATATCATTTTTTGGTACTAACCTATTGACATAGTACCCAGTGCCAATTGTTGTTTTCTGCTGGTTTTTTACATCGCGGGAAATCAATACCAAACGGAGTCCAAACACAGTGAAACTTTTTGTGGACTTTTTCTGGACCAGAAGACACTTGTTGGGCCAAAGAAGTACCAGAGGGGTGCTCCGAGGGGAGCACAACCCACCAGGGCACTCTAGGGGGCCCAGGCGCGCCCAGGTTGGTTGTGCCCACCTCGGTGGCCTCCCGGACCGCCTCTTTGCTCTAGAAATAACAGAATATTCCAGAAACCCTAGGGTAATCGACGAAAATCAATTCCAGCCGCCGCAAGTTCCAGAACCACTAGATCCAATCTAGACACCATCACAGAGGGGTTCATCATCCTCATTGGTGCCACTCCGATGATGCGTGAGTAGTTCATTGTAAACCTACGGTCCGTAGTTTGTATCTATATGGCTTCCTCTCTCTTGTATGATTCTCAATACAATGGTCTCTTGGAGATCCATGTGACGTAACTCTTTTTGTGGTGTGTTTGTTGGGATCCAATAAACTTTGAGTTTATGATCAGATCTATGTTTTTATCCATGAAAGTTATTTGAGTCTTATTTGATCTCTTGTATGCATGATTGCTTATAGCCTCATATTTCTTCTCCGATATTTGTGTTTTTTTGGTCAACTTGATCTATTTGTCTTGCAATGGGAAGAGGTGCTTTGTGATGGGTTCGATCTTACGGTGCTTGATCCCAATGGGGTCTATTTCTACATAAATAGATCTTGTCTACATCATGTCATCGTTCTTATTACATTACTTCATTTTTCCATGAACTTAATTCACTAGATGCATGCTAGATAGTGGTCGATGTGTGGAGTAATAGTAGTAGATACATCCGTCTGTCTACTAATCTTGGATGTGATGCCTATATAATGATCATTGCTTGGATATCGTCATGATTATTTGAAGTTCTATCAATTGCCCAACAGTAATTTGTTTATCCACTATTTGTTATTTTTCTCGAGAGAAGCCACTAATGAAACCTGCGTCCCCGGGTCTCTTCTTTAATATATTTGCCTTCGCAATCTATTTTCATTTGCTTTTATTTTCATATCTATTATACCAAAAATACAAAAATACGTTGCTGCAATTTTTAGTAATTTATTTTATCCCGCGTTCCCGCGAGATCTATTTATCCAATCTACTACAATTTTACCTATCTTTTTACCCATGAGGGATTGACAACCCCTCTCTTACATCGGGTTGCGTGTATTTGTTATTTGTGTGCAGGAGCTGTTTACATGGTGTTGTGTGGTTCTCCTACTGGTTCTATAACCTTGGTATCATCACCTAGGGAAATACCTACCGTTCCTGTGCTACATCATCCCTTCCTCTTTGGGGAAATACTGACGTAGTTCAAGGAAACATCAATCACTAACATGAAAGCTAGAACTATCATTGAATTAAATATGAAGAGGGTGTCTCGGCTGAATAGAGCATGTGCTGATCTGACTTTGGACTCCGAAAAAGTGGCTACTAACACCAAATCAGATGATGAAGAATTCTACAAAAGGACTAGGAGAAGCAATGCATATGTTGCCATTGAATCATCGAAGGATTTCAGCAAATCAGATGCTGATAATGATACTTCAAGTAATGATGATTCAAGTGATGATGAACCAGTCACCTTCTGTCTCATGGCAAAATCATCAAAGTATCAGGTATCTACAAAACAACAAAGATCCATGAACAAATATTCACCTGAATATATTTCTTATGCCAAGCTGGTCAAGATCACTAAATCCCAACATGATGAACTTTAAATGCTCGAGACAAATCTCAGGAAAACCGAAGGATTACTGGTCGAAGAGATGGAGAAGAATCAAACGTTAATCAAAGAGCAAGATGCTTTTTCATCAATTGTTGATGATCTTACCAATCGATATGATTCACTTACAGTTGACTACGAGAGTTTATCAGATGAACTCCTTAATGGGAATCAAGAACTCGTGTCACTAAAAGAATCTCATAAGAAGCTGGTGTTAGAAAAAGCTTCTCTCTTCATCGAGCAATCTGCTCGACTTCTTGATGATTTTGTACCTCCATGCTTAAAACTCCTAGAACGTAGCAATGCTGATTCTCATGCTAAGACCTCTAATGATGTTAGAGAGAATATTGCTACTACTGAAGTTGGTACTACTAACCCCTCTGCCAAGGATTTTGCTGCTATCTCTGAAGAAAATTGCAGGTTAAAGGGCTTACTTGAGACTGGACTACTAAGGAGCCCAAAAGAGCATCAAACCCTATGTGATGTGCTCAAGAAGTCCATACTGCACAAAAATCTTCAAAAGGAAGGTTTAGGTTTCGAAAAGAAACTCAATGTGGGTGGATCCTGTTGGACTCCTGAGCAATATCCTTGAACAACTTGGGTTCATGCAAAGAGTAAAACTCTCGAACCAGAAACTTTAACTGGTTATCTCTCACCCACTCATGTTGATACTGACGAGTCTAGCGACACAAATTACAAAATCTTCAAACAATAGGATCACAATGTTTTTGCTCAATATGTTGGAACTAACTGCAGGTGAAGCGTACCCAAGAAGCAAATCTGGGAAAAGAAGTGTACTGTTGAAAATTTGTCTGTCACTGTTAACCTGACTGTACAGGATAACTCCCGACGAGGAAATGGTTATCATTCTCAGTCTACTCGAGTGCTATTCTCGAATGATTATCATCCTAACCCGCGTCAAAAGGAGTGCAGGCGTACATCTTCAAATCATTACATACATGACTCTGGAAATAACTTCAAAGCCTATTCATATGATTATCATCAAAGTGCACAGGTGTTTCGCAGGCCTCGGCAAAGGAATGCCCCCACTCAGTTCAAGCAAATGAGATACTCACCTCCCACGCAAGTGTGGGTTGTGAAGAAGAACTAATCATCTCATGTTGGAATTTCTCTTAGGGATATCGCATGTTTATCATAAGCCCTGAGATCAATTATTGTTGGTGCTTATCTTTCTGTGTTTTCACTCAAAGTGTTTGTGCCTTTGTTTTCCTTCGTTTGGTTTTGGGTTTCGAGTCAGTCTCTCCTCTGTGTTTAATCAGTTCCTTTCTTGTCATAAACATGCACCTTGATTTCAAGATGATTTCACTCCGACGTCATTGGTCGTGAAAGAAATCAACTTCGAAATATCTTCTGTTTTGGTGCTTGCACTTCCTCAAACCCTTCGACCTTTAGTTTAGTTACCGTGATTTCCGCAGGAAATGGGTGACACGTGCCCACGATCTCACGATCGTGATCTCATCCATTGAATGTGGAGCGTCCCATGTTCATCAGCTCTGGATTTTGAAGTAGGCGGTTTCGCCCTTAGGCTACTTAAACCCCCCCTCTCTAGGTTTCTTTTTCCTTAGTTCATTCTCTGTTCAGCCTCAAACCTCTCCTCTCACTCTCCTTCTGAGCCCGTGCTCGAAGGAACGTCGATGACGAACCTCGCCGTGCAACTCCGGCGAAGCCCCATCACCGTTGGTCGCGCCAGTGCGGCAACTCCTTCTCTCCCGTGCTGCCATAGTTGATCTATATTGCCAAGCTAGGGCGTATAGATATGGAACTATACCTATCCCTCTTATATTATAGCGCAGTTCATCTCGACGCTACTTAACTTGTTTTATTTTCTTGCGGTAGATCCTTAGGGTTCACTAAGTCATGGCTTGTACGGTTTGTAGTAGTTCCTCATACAAGTCTTTCTGGATCTAGGGTTCTTTAGGTATACATTGAAAGAATAGAGGAGTTGTTATTCTATCGTAAGGCATATTGCAATTATCTCGATGATATCTTGCAACATGTATACCATGGATTTCGTGCTACTTCCAAAAAATTATCTGTTTTGAGTCAAAATGCTTCTGTGCATGTTTGTGAGTTCTTCCTGTTTACATCAGATCCTTGTTTTTCTCTCAGGAGTGGTCATGGCAAATAGTTCGGAAGAGTGTTCTGGGTCTGGGCAAAGGTGGCTGAAAGGAAATCAGCTAAGCCACCAAAAGTTCCGAAGAAGTATGAATCAGAAAGTGTTGAAGAAGATGATGATATTCTCTCAGCGCACAGTCAGCCAGAGGATGAACTAGTCAATGACTCCAAAACCCTATTCTCTGATGGAAATCCCAAGAAGGGTGATCATGGTAGAGAGAGGAACACCACGGCTGAGATGTCCGATCCTGAAACTTACAAGACTCCGCTTGGAGTAGAAATGGCACAAGAAAGAAACAACAGGCTGCAGAAGGGCGAAGAAGTGGTTCAACTATGAAACATCTGAAGGAAATACTAGATTCTGTTTGCATTCACTCCTCCCTGGAATGACTGCATAGCAGAGGGGTGCCTTGGACAAGATGATGAAAAAGTTAGGCCAGCATCGCCTCCCAATGCTCATGCTGATTCCTTAAAAACCATTGCTAATTTTCCCGAGGAGATTAAAAAGAGGGAAAAGGCCAAGGACAAGGGTGAGGCAAGAGTTGCAAAGAAGAATCAGGTGGAACAACGAAATGTTGAGTTAACTCAACAAGATGTGCAAGAGAAGAAGGAAAGGGCATTTGCCCGAAAAGAAAATAATAAGAAGAAGTCTATTTCTCCTCGAGCTTCAAAGAAGAAGTTTGTTGCTTGAAAATCAAGGAAGGTTGCATCTACCTTGTATGATGACTCTTCTGATGATAATGCCGGCAAAGAAATTCCCATGTACAATCAAAGAGCTCTGCTTGATAATCCTTACCAAACTCCTTCTCCAGCAAAGGTTTCGCCTCCATTGAGATATTCACCAAGGCTTGCTCCCGTACAATCAGATAAACCTTCGGGTTCTGCTGCCCCAGTGGAGAATAGCAAATTGATAACCAATGAAAAAGTTGTTGTCCCTACCAAGAAGGGGAAGAAAATTTTTCCTGCTTCCACAGAGGAATATGACTTTGAGCTTATGTTTGACATCATTGAAGGTGCTTCCTATGATGCAAATCCATCTGAGTTGGGATTACCTGAAAACGTTACCAAGATGGTAACTAAGCATTTCACTGAGCTAAAGAAATTACCAAAGAACTGAACCAGATAGTCAAGGACAAGAAACTCCTTGAGCAAATGAGAAAGGATGCAAAATCATAGTCTGAAAGAAAAGATGTGAACAAGGGAATTCTTGAAATCACCATAGCTCTCACATTCATGAGGAACAACAAGATTGAGTGGCACTCTAAGCTGAAGAAGGATGTTTCTTAGCTCTACGATCGAAGAAATCATGAGCCTAAGCATCAAGCAGATCTTGCTCGACAAAGAGAAAGAGAAGAGAAGCCTTAGAGAGCTAGGGCAAGATGCAGCTAGTTGAAGGCTTCCAAGGATCATCGTATCCAATATGTAACAACTGATGCACCTGTTGACTCAAGTGTCACATTGCAATAGATACAATCACCCCCTTGTCCCGTGTAAGAAACCGAGCAACAAGTTGTGCATGTCGTAGTCATCATTCCTACCTCAGCTGCACAAGAATCTGATGTGGTAGACATGTATCTAGCCAATCCTTATGAAGAGAGTGTCGTGCCCGAGAAAAATGCTCCTAAAGAAAGAGTTGACGAAGAGATTGAGATAGAAAATGCAGTTTCATTGCCTTTGAAGAAAGTTCAAGCTGAACCCTGTGGATCCACCAAGGAAGATGAGAAGGTTGAGGGGGAGCAAGTTGCTTCCCGAGGAAATACCACCCCGGTCTCCTCATCTGGTGCCCCTACCTAGATGGAGGTTGACCCTACACCTGGTTCTTTGGCTTCACAGCCAGAACAGGAAGAGAAGAAATTGGAAGAGCCCAGGGCTCCTGAAGAAAAAGAACAAGCAGTTGTACCACCAGCATTGCCGCAGCAGGCTGAAGGTGAACAAGTTGTGACCCAATTGACCAAACAAGTTGTCGTGCCTCCCTCTGATGAGAGTGCACTGAAACAAAAGGCCCTAGTGCCTGAGAATGAGAAAGCCGTTGAAGGAGTTCGAGTGAAGGAAATTGAAGGTCAGACAAGTGATCCCCTGCAATCAGCTCCAGAAAAGGCTACCATGCCACTTGCTCCATTGAAGCCCGTCGATGAAAATGTGCCAGCTTCTAAAGATGTTCAGGCGATAGATATCGGTGATGAAGAATATCAGAAAAATCATCAGGAATTGTTGAGGATGTAACTACTGAGTGTAAACCGCCTAGGAGGGGCCGGTTCATGCTCAACTATACTGAAGCCCATGAAGATAAGAAGATGGCGCTTTACTGATAAAGCTTAGAGGCCCGAAGCCCAAAGGCAGATTAGGGCCCATGATAGTGAATCGTCATAGTTGTATAACTTGTGTTGTAAGATAGGGAAAGGGAGAGACCGAGCCGAACACTTGTATGAGTCGGTCTCGGGACTCTGTAAACCGGCCGGGCATTAACCTGTGTATATAAAGGGACGACCCGACGGCGGTTCGGGGACAACAGACAACAACTCGAGATCCAGGCAAAGCGTATTCGCTCCCTGGTCATCGAAACCCCAATAATTCCGTCACAACTAGACGTAGGCTTTTACCTTCATCGAAGGGGCCGAACTAGTATAAAACTCTCGTGTCCCTTGTCCGGTTTAACCCCTTCAGGCTAATCTCGTTGCGATGGCTCCACGAGTAAGTCCTTCCGCTAGGACATCTGACATGATATTTCCACGACAGTTGGCGCCCACCGTTGTGCTATCGCACGATGGTTTTGAGTTCTTGAAGGGCAACTTCGAAGGACTCAAAGGGTACGCGGTTGGCCGGATGACCAAGAGTCGTCTCGGCATGCTTTACATCGACAACGCAGGCTGGGGCCCCTAGGCCGGCTCAATCGAGTACGGGTATCGGGTCCCCTTTGGCGGAATTCATGTTTTCATCGGCAAGATCTGCGAACCGGGCCCTGAGCCAGACATCTCCACCGACCTCGTCGAGACGGCTCAGCGTGCAAGTCCTGCCCGGGTTCAGCTTGCCATGAAGCGTGCATTCGTAGGATTCATCCATCGAGCGGAATCTGAACCGGTGTCCGATGGTGAGACAACCGTCTACTCAGATGGTGAATTGTCCACTGGCGAAACCGAGTCGCTATATCAACTGCACGATGGCCAGTTTGAGGGAGACTCCGATGGAGACAGTATTTCGTGTCCCCTTGAACCGCCAAACCGGGTTGTGATCTTCATGGCTGGTACACAGCCCATCGTGCAATCTTCATCTACAGCAGCAATGGTCTCCGGATCGGTAGCCGCGGCAGGTGGCCCAGCGCACCGGCCGGCTCAAGTTCTGGCCGGTATACTGGACGCCTTGACGTCATTATTAACTACAACGGTGACTCCGGAGACTCAACATCGCATAATGCGGATGTTAGAAAACTAAAGGATCAGATAGCTCAGGCCAAGGCGGACTTGACGGCTGAGGAGGCCAGGATGGATGAAGAGCGGGCCGCTTGAGATGCCCAATCACAACAGATCCATGCGCAGAATTACCGGCTTATGTTGGATCAGAATGCATCAAACGACGTCATGAGAAGGAAGTACAGGTCTCGATTGCCACAAATTTACGAGGGTCTAAATCTCTTCAGTACAACAGGAGCTGGGCCTAGCAATCCGGCAGGAGTAAACCGGACCGAGACACCTGGGGTGGCGCCGGATCAGCCACAGACGATGGACCCGCCTTGACGGACGAGCAAACCGCCGTAGTATGTCGCAACACCACCGAGTCACTTTTCCAGTCCTTTGGATAACATGATTGCAGCAGCATCACGCTTGGCGGCTATTCCGATGGAGGGTGATTCCTTAGCGGCGACTGAGACTCGACGAGCCAGGGATCTTCTTCAAACCGCCGTTGTTCAGCAACAGGCTTATTCCTACAGCCGAGACAGAATCCCTGTTCAAGAATTCGTCCGATTAACCAGTGAACTTGCTGATTAATTCCTACTCCTAGGGTCACCGAGTAGCCGATAAGCCGATAAATCGTCCGATTAATTGATTAAATGGCCAATTAACTTGCCGATTAGCCTATTAATCCCCTACTCATCAGCCAACCGAGCAGCTACAAGTTAACGATTTCCTCAACAATGGACAGAATACATTCAACCCATCATCCGAGCAAGAGTTATAGCAGGCACATGGACGAACCGGCCGTATCAAGCAGTGCGCAGCGTCGTGATGCCTCTCGAGGGTCTAATCCGGTGAACGGCGGTTTGAATGCTCAGGATGTGGTGGATAATGGCAGGGCGCGAAGGGAGGCCGCATTAGCGGCACAACACGTGGGACGTCATCAACCCGCCCCGGTTCAGCCAGCGGTGTTAGTTGAGCAAGGGACAGGGCTTGCCTTCAGCTCTTGGGGAGTGCCGTGTCTCATCCTGGCTCTCCGTAATGTGCGGTTGCCCAAGGATTTCAAGGGGCCACGCAAGGTGCCTAATTATACCGCTGATCAGCCCCCCGAGGTGTGGGTTGAGAGTTATGAGATGGCAATGGAGATGCTAGATGTGGATGAAGCGGCGTGTGCAAAGTACTTCACCATGATGCTAGAAGGAACGGCTCGCACCTGGTTGAAGATCCTGCCTGCCAACTCGATCAATTCATGAGATGAGCTGAAGGCCAAGTTCATAGCAAACTTCAAAGATACATGCAAACATCCTATGTCCATTGTAGATCTGGCGGCTTGTGTCCAAGGAGAGAATGAATCAACAACCCATTGGGTGCGCCGGGTTTCAGAAATTTTGCACTCGTCAGGCCGCATGAATCCGGATACAGCAATTGTGACGTTGGAGGGCAATTGCCGGTTTAAGTCACTTAAAATGAAGTTGGGACGGCTCAAGCGTCACTTCAATGATATGGGAACACTCATGGCGACTCTGGTTAAATATGCTGATTCTAATAATACCAAGGACCCTGATTTTGATGAAGAGAAACAGGAGAAGGGAAAGAAGAATGCCGGTTCAAAGGGACAGCATAACCAGGCGGGCCACGGAAATAATGGTAAGCGTAAGGCGGACAATTCTGATTTCGTGGCTAACACCAGTATGCAGGGTAATATGCAGCGGCGTAAGGGTAAACCGCCCCAGCACGGTGGATGAATGAATCTGGAATGCCTATTAAATCAGCCTTGCCCAAAGCACGGGACAAAGGAGGCTCCGGCCACGCACCTTTGGAAGGATTGCCACATCATGAGGGAATTCAAAAACTCTGATCTTTTTTGGTATGACCAGGGTCCATCTGGTGGTTCCGGTCCAGGATTTCATGGGCCGGGTTACGGTGGTGGCAGTTCAAACTCAGGGTTTCAGAATAATCAGGGCAATCAGAATAACCAAGGTGGTAACCATCAACAGGGTAATCAGGGGAATCAGCAACAGTCGGGTTATCAGAGCAACCCAAAGCAGTTAAACGGTGGACAATATCATGTTTTCACTACTAGTTTGTGCAAGCGCGATCAGAAACTCCATAAAAGGGCAGTGAACTCCATTGAACCGGCGGTGCCCCATTATCTACGCTGGTCTGAGCAGCCTATTGTCTGGAGCAGAGAGGATCATCCACCCCGGGTTGACAATCCGGGTCACCTAGCTTTGGTGGTTGCACCGCAGGTGGGAGGTTATAAGTTCACCAAGGTACTCATGGACGGAGGGAGAAGTATCAATATTTTGTACTATGAAACCTTCCGGCGTATGGGCTTGACAGATAAGAATCTTAGACCGTCAAACACCGTTTTTCACGGAGTGGTGCCTGGTAAATCGGCTTACCCAGTTGGTAAGATAGCCCTGGAGGCGGTTTTTGGAGATGATCATGATTCAAGGTCCGAGACGCTAACCTTTGAAGTATTCAAATCAGAAGTCCGTACCACGCTTTATTTGGACGGCCGGTTTATGCCAAATTCATGGCGAGGCCGTGTTATGTTTATCTGCAGCTCAAGATGCCGGGTCACAAAGGAACCATCATGGTTCATGGTAGCTGTAAGATTGCTCTGGAAGGCGAGGAAGGTGATGCAACCTACGCCGAATCAGTTTGTGCAACGGAAGAGTTGAAGTTTTATAAGGACAATGTTGATCCGGCAGACATGACTTCTTTAAAGAGGCCCACCATAGAGCATGATCCGGCTTTGAAGTTTAAATCGGTTGATGAAACCAAATTGGTTGATTTTGTTCCTGGCGATTCATCCAAGCAGTTCAGCAGCATCGTCAACTTGGATCCCAAATAGGAAGGCGCGCTCATCGAGTTCATCCGTGAGAACCGGGACATCTTTGCATGTAAACCATCTGACATGCCAGGTGTACCGAGGGAACTCGCTGAGCACACTCTTAATATTGATCCGAAATTCAAACCGGTCAAACAGTTTCTCTGCCGCTTTAATGAGGAACGGTGTAAGGCCATTGGGGAAGAGGTAGCCCGGCTACCGGCAGCAGGGTTTATCGTGGAAGTATTTCACCCAGAGTGGTTGGCCAATCCGGTGCTGGTTCTTAAGAAAAATGGCACTTGGCGTATGTGTGTGGATTACACATATTTGAACAAGCTTGCCCAGCTGATCCCTTTGCCCTCCCTCGTATTGATCAAATCATTGATGCTACGGCGGGTTGTGAGCGTTTGAGTTTTTTGGATGCTTATTCTGGTTATCATCAGATCAAGATGGCAGTTAAGGACCAGGAGAAGACAACTTTCATTACTCCCTTTGGAGCCTTCTGTTATGTATCTATGCCCTTTGGCTCAAGAGTGCCCAGGCCACTTATCAATGTTCTGTGCAGAGTTGTCTTCATACTCAGGTTGGGCACAACGTTCATGCTTATGTGGACGATATTGTGGTCAAGTCCAGGAAGGCAGAGACACTCATATCTGATTTGCAAGAAACCTTTGATAATCTGAGAGTTTATAAAATGATGCTCAATCTGGCTAAGTGTGTTTTTGGTGTATCGGCTAGCAAGCTCTTGGGTTTTCTGGTGTCCAACCGGGGTATTGAGGCTAATCCGGAAAAGATCAAGGCTATCACATCTCGGGCTAAACCGGCATGTATCAATGATGTTCAACGTCTGGCGGGTCGTATTGCGGCTTTGAGCCGGTTTATCAGCAGGTTGGGAGAAAAGGTGATCCCTCTATACCAGATGTTGAAGAAGACAGACAATTTTGTCTGGAGCGAGGCTGCTGATTCGGCGTTTGAAGACTTGAAGAAGCAGTTGGCTGAACCGCCGGTTCTTGCCGCTCCAGTTGATAAAGAGCCACTACTGTTATATGTGGCTGCTAATGCCCGGGCTATCAGTGTCGCCATTGTGGTGGAGTGCAAGGAGGCTGGGAAGGGATACCCGGTTCAAAGGCCGGTTTACTATATCAGCGAAGTGCTCATTGAGTCAAAGCAAAGATATCCGCAATAGCAGAAGCTCGTGTATTGGGTTTTTATGGTAAGTCGGAAACTTAAACAGTACTTTCAAGGTCATCCCATCACAATGGTCAGTTCTGCTCCTTTGGGGGATATAATCCAGAACAGGGAAGCAACTGGCCAGGTTGCCAAGTGGGCTATTGAACTTGGGCCACACGGTTTGAAGTATATGCCTCGAACAGCAATCAAATCCCAAGCTCTTGTGGATTTCATCAATGATTGGACAGAGTTGTAGATACCAGAGGACAAACCGGATAGTACATACTGGACTATTCACTTTGACGGGTCCAGGCAATTGGAGGGTCGGGGGCTGGAGTTGTCCTTACTTCCCCTCGAGGTGATAAAATTCATTATGTTCTTCACTTAATGTTCCCTTGTACTAAACATGCGGCTGAGTATGAAGCCTTACTCCATGGTCTGCGAGTGGCTAAGGAACTTGAGCCGAGTACAATGCCTTGGAGATTCTGATCTGGTGGCTCAACAAGTCTCTGGCACTTGGGACTCCAAAGATCCCCTCAAGGCGGCTTATAGGCGAGAAGTGGATGTTGTGGCTGGTCACTTCAAATGTTATCAGGTTGAGCACATTGATCGGTGTAAAAACAAAGCAGCTGATGCTTTAAGCCAGCTGGGATCTCAGCGTAAACCGATGCCACCCAATACCTTTCTGGATGTCTTGCATAATCCGTCGGTTCAATTGCCCACAGAGGAGGACCTTGCTATTCCTGATCCGGAGGCACAGTTGGTGGCTGCTTTACATATCATTCCGGATTGGAAGGTTCCATACTTGGCGTATATGAACTGGGGCGAGTTACCAGAAGATGAAGTTTTGGCCAGACAGATAGTCTGGCGATCCAAGTCCATGACAATCATCAATGGCGAGTTGCATCATTGCAGTGTTTCAGGGGCGTTTTAGCGTTGCGTCTCTCCTGAAGAAGGTCGTGAGATTTTACGCGAGATCCATGAAGGAGACTGTGGTCATCACGCCGGTTCAAAATCCTTGCTGGCTAAAGCTTTTCGTCATGGTTTTTACTGGTTGACGGCTCATGCCGATGCTGAGGACCTGGTAAAGCGGTGTGATGCTTGTCAGAAGTTTGCACACCGAGCTCATGTTCCGGCTCAGGAGCTACGGATGATTCCTATCACCTGGCCATTTGCCACTTGGGGGCTTGACATGGTAGTGACTTTCAAGCGATCCAAAGATAAGATGACCCACCTGTTGGTGGCGGTGGACAAGTTTACTAAATGGGTTGAAGCGGAGCCAGTAAGCAAGTGTGACACAGCCACGGTGGTTCAGTTAATCAAAAAGGTGATCTTCCGTTTCGGTTTTCCACATAGCATTATCACAAATAATGGCACGAACCTCTCTAAAGGCGAGATGGAGGACTTTTGTCAACGAGAGCACATCCGACTTGATGTGGCGTCCGTGGCTCACCCCCAATCTAATGGTCAAGCTGAGCGAGCTAATCAGGAAATTTTAAAGGGTATAAAGCCCTGGTTTATAGTCCCTTTGAAGCGGACGCCGGGTTGCTGGGTGGAAGAACTACCATCTGTGTTATGGAGCATAAACACCACCCCAAACCGCTCTACAGGTTATACGCCTTTCTTTATGGTTTACGGAGCAGAGGCGGTACTCCCCAGTGATATTCGTCATGACTCGCCTCGGGTTGCCAATTATGTTGAAGCGGACAACGAGCAAGCACGTCAAGAAGCACTGGACCTGTTAGATGAGAAGCGGGACATGGCTTTGGCTCATTCAGCGGTTTACCAGCAAGACCTGTGGCGTTATCACAGCCGCCGGGTTAAAACAAGAACCTTTCAAGAAGGCAATTTAGTGCTCCGGCTCATCCAGGATCAGACCGATATGCACAAGTTATCCCCACCTTGGGAAGGACCCTTTGTGGTTAGCAAGAATCTGCACAACAGATCATACTACCTCATTGACGTTCGAGAAGACTCACACAGTTCTGAGGAGGAGACCCGGCGGCCGTGGAACATAGCTCTCCTTCGGCCCTACTACACCTGAGCTATAGGCTTTTCTTATGTACATATTTCGACAATGTATATATTATGCTCAATATAATAAACCGACATCCTTGCTACAAGCAGGTCCTCTACCGTTTTCTCCAATATTTCTTGGTTACAAGGGGGTTTCTGCTTCCAAAGCGATGACCCGTTTTGTCCATTAAACTGGCTATCATGCCATCATATAGCTTGGGAGCTTCACACCCAAGGGGCCAAAGAGAGTTCTGTTGCTAAGAGCACGACTCAAACATAGGCACCCATTGAGCATAGCTCACAAAGTTACTTGGGGGCTCTTTGTGTAAAGTAACAAAGAGTTTGAAAGGACCCTTGTAAATGGGTATCGACCCATGGCTTGGAAGCCTGGTGTATTCACCTAAAACCCCGGGTTAACCTGCCTTCATCAAGTAAGCCACTCCTATCTAGGTAATCCTGGCATGACCCGCCGAACGTTTGACAAGTTACTCTCATTGAGACCCTGAACTTGTCAAAGTTAAAACGACGATTGGTTAGTTGGAGGCCCATCTTAAAAGGCTTTGTCAAATGGTTTAACTCAGCGGGCTGGCAGCCCACGAAAAGCCTCGAATTTGGGACTGGCAGCCCTCGAAAAGCCTCGACTACAAGTTTTTATTCGCTTTTGTTTTTTGCAAGTTTTTGATCAACTTTTAAAGTAAGCCGGCGTCTGTCGATCCGGCCAGACTATATGTCTTCATCTCAACCTAGTGTTTCATAACCCGGGGTGGCTTATAGTTATCATCTGTTAAAGCATATAATCAATGGTGAACCGGCATCTTTCAATCCGGTATGGCTTTGACTACATGTCGCCAGTATGATCACCTGGTGTTCATTGTAAGCCGGTATGACTTATAACACACCAGCACAACATGGTGAGAGCTATCAAATGCTCAAAGTATTGGGTTTTCACCCTTACTACAATCAAGTTGGTACACCAACAGCCTTATATCATAGGTATGATCTATTTTTTAATATAAAGCTTGGCGATCTACCAGGTTTTCTTTTGGGTGTTATGACCCGTCCGGCGGTAAACCACCCGGACAGATCTTTTGTTATGCAGATATAAGGATAGCATAATATTATGTAGGTATACAAGCCAGCACTGCAATTATCATGGCGGATCAAACAAAGTCATATCTCAGTGCACGATGGCAGCAGATCAAAGTATGCCAACTAGCCTATTACAAGGCGCTTTAAGGCCCAAACTGAGTGATTGTTCTTTACACAGCACACAATCTGTGAACATCAACCTGGTTGCCCGATTAAGACTCATCGCCGGGTTGACGAGAGGTTGATGGATCTTATGGTATCGGTTCAGCATCCTCCTCCCCATCCAATGGCTGGAAGTCAACGGTGGTCCAGTTAATCCAGGTAGCTTGAAAGACATCCTCTTCACTTATAAGTTCGGACGGTTCAACGTCAGGGGCGTAAGTGTGCTTACGGATTGGCGGAATAAGATTTTGCACTTCCTTCACAGCAGTGTCGATCCGTTGGTTGTTGGCATCATAGAAGGACCAATGAATAGTCAAATTAGCCTCTTCCGCCAATTGACTTGCCAGAGGACGCATCTCCTTTGTCAGGGCTTTGAGGGCTTCATTGTCAAATTCTGCCCCGTTTTCTTGTTCACCGGGATAGCCCTTGGCACTATCAACTGGATCCAGGTCAGCTATCCATGCTTTTGCCTGGGTCAGTGCCAACAATGCGCCAGCCCTGGCAGCAGATCGCTTCATCTCCTCTATCTGCGCCGGCGTCATTGATAACCTTGCTAGAGTGTCCTTGATCAATGTTGGTGCTGGTTTGTTGTATGAGACTGCACAGATAACCCGTTGGGCACCGGTGTACGGTTGCTCTATCAACGTATATGCTGCCTTCAGCTTCATCCGCATGTCACATCCCAGATGAGCAACACGGCCACCTATAACGGTTTAAGACTTTGATGTTAAACCGAGAATTTCAAAGATGGTTATTCAAGAAATCTTGACAAGAGTATTTACCAAATATTGCAGAGGTCATGGCATTTACTTGGTGCTTCAACCCAGTTAGCTCTTCCGCCATCGGTTTAAGAGCTGACTTGGTGTCTTTAGCCCGCTTCAACAATGCAGTCTTTTCAGTCTCCCAGCTAGCACGTTCATTCTTGAACCCTTCCTTAAGCTGTTCCATGGCTATAAAAGTGGTTTTAAGCTCATCCTTGGCCTTGGAAGTCTCTGATTGCTGGGACTTGATATTCTCTTGAAGATCAACAATTTTGGAGTCTTTGTTGTTTATATTGGCCTGCAGTGATCAGATGATGATGATATTTTTCTCAAAGTCCCAAGCATATAACCAGTTATACACTTGGCACTTGGGGGCTAATGCGGAATGCTTTTTTCCTACTGCTTAGTTAAAAGTCCCAAGGCTCAATACAAGTATGAATCTTGGCACTTGGGGGCTAATGCATATTTGATCAAAAAGTACAAAGGCAAAAGGAGTTGGCAAAATGAATATTGGATCATGAAGTCCCGGTTCACCTTGATAAGGTTAAACCGACCCTTGGGGGCTAGAATGGAGATATACAGAACAAGCAAGATTAAAGTGCTTTTGAAAGATACCTCATAGAGCTCCTTCATCATATTCACCAAACCGGCCTCATAATCTCGGCTTGTGTAGAGGCGATGTAAGAAGCCGGAATGAAGCTCTTCGGCAGTAAAGTTGACATAGCTGGATAAATCTGTCTTCTCTTTCCCCTTGCCCATAGCAACAAATTCTTCCTTGGCGGTATGCTTTGACAAGGCAACCGGATTTCCTGGGACGGTGTGAGCAGTACCGGTGATAATAACATCATCATCACCACCTTTTGACGGGCTCGGCGGATTGACAATATCCCTGGCTGGGCTCGGCGGATTAGCAGCTGGGCTCGACGGATCAGCAGCTGGACTTGGAGGTGTAGCGTGCGGGCTTGATGGATCAACATGCGTAGCCGGGTCAACTTCCGGTGTGTTAGCATTGGTGGCTGGATCTTGTGGGGCAGAGTCATCCATGACAACATCAGTGTCTCTACTAGCATCTTCTGGAGTCTTCTCCGGTTCAGCTTCATCGGTGGGGCCACTGGTCTTGGATTTCTTGCTCAGTCGGGCCTTGGCACTACAATATCAAAACAAAGATTAGTATGGTAAACCGACGCATGAAGAAAAAACCTGAAGGGCAGTATACTTACCCAGCGACGGTCTTGAGGGGAGGCAATTGCGTGGTTGATGAGTCGCCAGATGAAGAATTAGAAGTTACCTGATAATTTGAATCAGACGGATTAAGTGGGTATCGGAAGCAACCCGCCAAGGGACAAGGTTTATTAAAAGAGGAAGAGACCTCTGGACGACGTTTCCGTGGTGGAGTGTCTGGTAAACCGGAGGAAGTGACTTGTTGGCCACTGTGCCGGGTTGTGCGACGACCTTCATGTTGTTGGGTCTTCAAAGAAAATTGTGGATCCAAATGAGCAAGAGGATGAGAGCGTTTTACTTTCCTAACTGCACGGCGAATTTTTTGAACCGGCACATGATCTGAATCGGAGGAAAGGGAGATTACGTCTACATGGTTGGCACGACTGGCTTCCGCATCAACCTGGTAATAATTATTGTCAATAAGGTGTACGAAAAATAAGCCAAGAGAGTCAAGTTCTACCTCTTGATCCGATTCTTCGATATCTTCGGGCGGATCAGCGGACTCTGCGGTTTTCCTCTTGGCTGGTTTCTTTCTGACTTCGCTTTTGGCACGAGGAGCCCTCGCCGGTTTATCTTGAGTTTTCCTCTTCCAGAAGGAATCTTTGGCCTATAAAAATTAAACAAAGGATTATTCTAGCAGTGTTAAAGTGGAGACGGATCAAAAAAGCACAAGGTTAAAGTTTTTACCGCTGACGGTTTGTTGGAGGCATAAAAAGGGGGCAACCCAGTTATACTGCATGCGGCGATCGGTTCGTCAAGCATCTTCTTCACACATTCAGTGACTTCATCATCAGTCATCTCTATTTCATTAAACCGTTCAGGATCCTTTGCGTCACCTGTATACTCATGCATCAATCCGGAGCGGCGGCTTAAAGGTAGGATATGCCACGAAACCCAGCAGCGAACGAGGTCAACACCAGTCAAACCGTTGGCTAGGAGAGCCTGGAGCTTGGCAAGTTGAGGCGCATAAGCTTGTCATTCTTTGGCAGTTATTCGTTGAGGTAAGGGCGGCCGTTGCTAAGCCGGTGAGCGCGATAACCCGACAAAGGATTTTCTCCAGCAGGGGCAGTGTTCTGACAATAAAACCATGCTTGGTTCCAGTCTTTCGGATGGCTGTGGTGTTTCGCATGAGGGAAATCAACTTCTTTCCTCTTCTAGATTGACACCCCACAAAGTTCAGTGTTGGGACCATCAGAGAACTCAGTTCAGCGGTTTAGATGGAAAAAGTCCCAGAAGAGCTCAACAGATGGTTCTTCTTGAAGGTAAACTTCACAGAATACTTGAAAATTGCATATGTTGGACACGGAATTCGGTCCAATATCCTGTGGATGGAGTTGAAAGCTAGCAAGGACATCCCGGAAAAAACTTTGATCCAGGAGGGCTGAATCCCCGGTCTAGGTGCTGCATGAACACAATCACTTCTCCATCTTGAGGCTCAGGAGGGCACTCAGGGCCAGGGACTCACCAATGAAGGACATTTTTTGAGGCTAAAGCGCCAGTCAGAACATATCCATTGATTTGCGTTTCCGTGATCCGGGAAGGAACCCAGTTGCAAGCAGAGAATTGGAAAACAAACTATAAAAGAAAAATGAAGGCCGGTTTACGATTGAAGGTTGATGTGCACTAATCGGTGTTAAACCGGGGAATTTGATCAAGGCATATATGTGAGTTAAACCAAAAATTACTACTCAAGTCAAGATGGTGGTTTAAGTGAGGGCTAATGGCATATGGCGGATTATCAACTACTAAAGGTTAAACCGCCCTTAAACAAAAAAGGCAGAGCTAAAATCTACTAAGTGTTTACAGAAACAGGTTTCACAATACGGCAGTATAATTTTGGATCTACCGTGGTTCAATAAAGAAAAATTTTCTGAGCCCTACAATGGCGCTAAGAGGAACGGAGAAGGTTTAGATGGAGTTTTTTCAGGAACAACAAGACACTGTGGTGCGGTAGACTAAAGTTATGGATCTTGCCGCAAAAGAAAACTATCAGGCATAGCTAGATTCAGTAAAAGAGGCTAAGGGAAAGGCGGAGAAGCACTGATGAATGTCGATGAACACGGATGAAGCCGAAGCCTTAATGGAGATCTAGGGTTACAGGAAGAAAGCTTACCAGGGCCACGCAGCAGCGGAGGAGTATCACAGGATCTCTGGTACGAACAGGGTGATGCAGCGGCCTAGTCGGTGTAGATTCAATGATCAACGGCGGCGGCAGCGGCGCTTGAGCTCTTTGGGTTGCGAGGAGGTAGACGATATGCAAGGGGGAAAATGGAAGGACCCCCCGACCCTATTTATAAAGGAAAGAGAATAAAATGGCAGGCGCAAAAATCAAGGGGCCTGAAGCGGCAAAAGAGGGTGCAGTTGTCACCTCGATCTTCGGGAATTAATTAAGAGAAGGGAATGTTCATAAATATTTTTATGCAGAGATGACATCATGATGATTTACTGCAGTGACAGAAGGTGACGTTACGGCGGTTGACCAAAGTTTACAGGGAGAACACAACGTGGCGGTTTACAAAAATCATTAGAAGATGCTCACATAATTTTTCTAAAGTATTGAAGATTGAAATGAACAGGTTCAAATCAATCTGGGGCCTAATGTTGAGGATGTAACTACTCAGTGTAAACCACCCAGGAGGGGCTGGTTCACGCTCAACTATACTGAAGCCCATGAAGATAAGAAGATGGCGCTTTACTAATAAAGCTTAGAGGCCCGAAGCCCAGAGGCGGATTAGGGCCCATGATGGTGAACCGTCATAGTTGTATAACTTGTGTTGTAAGATAGGGAAAGGAAGAGACCGAGCCGAACACTTGTATGAATCGGTCTCGGGACTTTGTAAACCGGTCGGCCGTCCACCTGTGTATATAAAGGGATGACCCGGCGGCGGTTCGGGGACAACATACAACAACTAGAGATCCAGGCAAAGCGTATTTGCTCCCTGGTCATCGAAACCCCAATAATTCCATCACAACTAGACGTAGGCTTTTACCTTCATCGAAGGGGCCGAACTAGTATAAAACTCTCGTGTCCCTTGTCCGGTTTAACCCCTTTAGGCTAATCTCATTGCGATGGCTCTATGACTAAGTCCTTCCGCTAGGACATTTGACGTGATATTTCCACGACAGGAATCATTTTCTCTTTTTCCAGCTATGTATGGCCCCAATGGCCCCGCATTCAATGAACATCTTCATTCCTCGAAGCTTGCATTCTTTGGGGTCATCCCTTATGAAGGAGAAAGGACTTCATTATCACCGAGGTTTGGGACTGAAGAACAAGTTGTCTACTATGCTTGGATCTTGTTCGCAAGCACATAATTTTCAATCATAAGATATTGAACTTCGCTGAACTTGAGAAAATGCCCTGGTTCCATCATGCAATTGAGCATATTGAACATGCTCTCCTGAAGGGGTTCATGTGCTTCAATCACGGGTGGAACAAAGAGATTATTCTTCAGTTTTATGCTACACTGTATATCTCATGAGAGCTTGGAAATACCTCAACCTGGACGCTTAAATGGATGGCTGGCAGAGAAAGAACCAAATGTTCGGCAGATCATTTTCTAGCCTTGACAAATATTCCTAAATGTGAGTTTGAGAATGATAGAGAGCACAGACTGTATTTCTGGGAAGTGTTTGAAGCTCAACTCCACGTCCTGATGGATCCCACCATGGTAGGTGACGAATGCATTGATGTTGATCCGAAGAAGTTGGCTTATGACAACAAAGTATTATTTCACATTCTATGCAATACGATCACGCCAACAAACAGGCCAAACTCCATCAAAGGCATCATGGGGAAAGCACTTGTGGCCATATCTCAAGGAATCAAGTTTGACATTCCAGATATTTTCATTCGAAACCTCGCATGCGCAGCAGATAGCCCTCAGTCATTGAAGCCTTATACTCCATGGATCATGTTCGCAATCGAGCATCTCACAAATGAGAAATTCTTCTGGGCTTACATGCAAAAAGTATTCATGCCACCTGTTCGTGACACTCTGTGCATTGTGAAGGATAGTGGCAAAGGAATGGAACCTATTGATACTACTGCAAATGCTTCTGTGTCTGAAAATGCTCTGAAGGTCAAGGAAGCTAGGGTTGAAATCCCTTGTGAGGAAAATCCATCTCTCTATGAGATTTGTATTCGCATGCAGTAGATTCTAGAGAGATGCATTAAGATGTATAGAAAATAAAAGGTGGAATTAATGAATGAGATGAATCTGATTCATAATCACACTCATCAAATTCTTCTACATGAGAAGGATGCAAGGAAGTGCTCATGGACTTTGTTGAGAAAGCATTACTCTCACAAGGATTTAGCTAAAAAGGGCCTCTTCAAGGAGTATGACTACCTGGACCTGCTTGCTATTCCATGCATCCGAAGACAAACTCCAGTGCTCCCACAACGTTCTACTTCAACGAATCTGTTGTTTGGCATTCACGATGATGAAATTTTAGATACTACAAGTACTCTTTCTACAAGCCAGATGTTCATCGCTCCAAGTCTTCCAAAGCCCAGGCTGCTACTCCTGCTTCTGCCTCGACCATTCGTCACTCTTCTGACACTGATTCGGCAAGTGGTTTTAATTTGGGTTTTGTCGGGAAATTGTCACGGCAGATGCCCTAGCATGAGGACTTAGGTGTCGAGCCATCGCTACGAGATTAGCTTGAAGGGGTTAAAACGGGACAAGGGACACGTAGAGTTTACCCAAGTTCGGCCCCTCGCAACGAGGTAAAGGCCTACTCCTGCTTTAGGTTGTATTGCTTGGCTTTCAATTACCAGGGAACAAATACGCTTGACCTAGTTCTCGACTTGTTGTTTATTCCCTTAACCCGCCGCCGGGTCACCCCTTTATATACACAGGCTGATGCCCGACGGCTTACAGAGTCCCGGCCGGCTCATACACAACGTGTTTGGCTCGGTGATAGACCTACACTTTCCTTAAAATACAAGTTAACATATGGCGGTTTACGCCTGTGGGCCTCAAGTATCTCCAGGTCTTGGGCCTTCAGTAACGTTGCTTCATGAACTGCCATCTTCAATATCTTCACGGGCCTTCTTGTTATGAACCGCCAGTGGCATGACCCGGCCCCTCCTGGGCAGGTCATACCCAATAGTTATATCCCCAACAGATTCGGAAGACACTCCCTCAGAGGAATTCCTCGTTTCTCTTTCCTTTTTGACACCTGTTGACAAAAGGGGGAGAATTACATCGAGTGATAGTTTATCGGGGTATGCAGGGTGTTTTAATTCGCTCTTTGGTTTTGTCTTGAACAATTTGCTTCATGAATTTATCGCACCACATGTGGTGTTGAAACCTCGAACGCCATGTAACATTAATAACCCCCGCCCGCAATAGTATTTGCTTCACACTTTATGCCTGCAGGTACCACTGGATGTGTTTTACTTATGAATGATTATCTTCGAGTATTATTTATCTCACAGGGAAACATAGTCAATCCTCGAAGAAGAACAGAAAATCATCATGTGATGATACAAAATTTGGAGAAGTACTTCGAGTACTTGATAGGTCAACTGATGTGGTTGGATATGTGTTGATTGTTATCTCTTTTTATCTAACTTTGCAGGAAGAAAATTTCAATCTAAACTCTTATGCCTTACGTAAAGGCCATATGACTCGCTAACAAAGTATCTTTCCCTCGCTGTTATGCCTCGTATTATCTTCTCTGTTGTAGGGAAACCACATCTCAAGCATATCCTCTCCGAGCAATATATTCTTAATATTTTCTTGCTCTGCATGTATCGTATATCAATCATGCAGGAAAATTATATCTCATGTGGATTCAAATTGTGTTCTCAGAAAACCATCATGATATATCCTTGTCATAAATCACTCAACGCCTATCTTACTGTTCACACACGAACACATCACCGTGTACCCTCGACGCCGGGGGTGATGCACCACAGCTCATGTCGAAGGAGACCCGTCCGGAAGCGCAGTACGCATGCAATCCGACGGGCGCCTTTGAGGACCCGAAACCCCACACGCCCGGGAGGGACCATGTCAGGGCACGCGGCGGCAATGGGATGCCCTAGGTTGACCTGATCTTCCCTAGGGCCTCAAGGTTCGCCACCCTGCAACATGAAGAACAGACGAAGAACGAGGAAGAAGAACTAGGGTTAAGGAGAAAAGATAAATGATGAAAAGTGATAGATGATTTGATCGATTGTGTGTTGTTCAATCGATCATCACCCCTAGGTATATAAGAGGCAGCTGGACTTCCCGTGCAAGGAAAAGGCTTGGATTTACGTCCAAACCCCTAGTCAAATTCAGATTGGGTTTGTCCGAACTTTCCAAAACTGTTCAGTTTAAACTGGCTTCACCTTGCGGGTAATTTTTGAGGTGGTAAACGGTCTCGGATGGAAACGAGCCCAAAAGAAATCTTGAGCATTTTGACGAGACGAACAAATTTCATGTTGAACGTTTTTTGATCAAAGGTCATCTTGGGTCAAATCGGTCACGCAAAACAGTCTATTATTCGCGTACCCATCACACAAGGTGTCAGGTGGGGCACGCCAGTTTTTGCCTCCTAACAGGGCTGTATTCCGATGGCTCTAACTTTTGCATACGAACTCAGATTGGAACTATTTTTATATCAAAATCGATCGCTTCAACAAGACGAAGACAGTCCTTGTAGATCAGTTTTCCATTTGAGGTCGTGTTAGGGGCGTAATCGTCCAAACTGTACTCTGTATATAAGATCTTAGTACTTTCAGCATAGTTTCGGCCTTCGAGATGAAATCGGATGGCGATAACCCAAACTTCAAAGATGTTCATATCAACAATACAGAACTCTTTCATGTAGAACACTTATCCATTTGATTCCATCTTAAATAAGTTCTTGACTGTGCCAAAATCTGGTGTCAACACTTACATCTAACCTTCTTCGAAGATTTTGTTACAGGAACCACCTCAGACACCGTCGAGTGCATTAAAAGAACTCAAGTATAAGATCTCTTGTCAATGACACTCATACGAAGAAGAATATTGTTCCTCAGGTTCGTCATGATCTGAAGCATAACTTAAGGGGGGGGGGGGCGGGGTGAATATTTTATCTTCGTAATTATCTCTTGTCCTTCATTAATCTTCGCATTACATTCCATTCATTATGTATCATTCGATGTGATCTGTTTTGTCAATAGTCGTCCAAAAAGGGGGGATTCTTGGTGCAATATCTGCCTACCTTGTGTATTCGAGATTGCTAATAGAAATAGGTATGGACTGATTTGTTTGCTAGTGCATACAGAGATAAAAAAGTCCATACACAACTGAAGATAATGATTTCTCCATTGTTGAGTTCGAGGAACTTCACCGAAGCATATCTGTGTTGCAGAAAAGAACAAGCTATAATTGTTGAAGCAGTAGAGTCGAGAAGATGGATGTGAAGAAATCAACCCCTCGAAAGTTTTCTGCTGAAGAAAAGCTTTTGATACAGTACTGTCGCCCGAAGAAATTGACTGCAGTGATGGAAGTCGAAGGCAAAGTGAAGACGTAGTATTCCTTTCGTTGGTCTTCTTTCATTCTTTCGAGTCATAGGACCTTCGTACTATTAAGATGGGTATAGGTTCTCGATGCTTAGATCTATTGTGATGCTTAGCCATAACCTATGAAAGATGCGAGAGAAATCTCTTTGTGCTCCGAGCAAATACTTGCCAGCAAGGGACTGTGATCCCCAAGTAATGCGAGAGAAATCGTTGCGAGAGATTTGTCTCAGACCAAGGAGTTAGCATTACTTGCTCCCCAAGTAATGTTACTATTGTGCTCAAATCTGACTGTTGGACTTGTGTCATTTAACCATTGGCTGATCCTGATGTCTAATTTGGTCATTTCCCATCAGGGAAGGCTGCAGCTATATATAGTCACCCTGCTCCAATTTTGTCTGTTGGCTGCTCCACTTGAGATTTCTGAGAAGATTGATTCGAGCAACCCCTCTCCGAGTGATTTGAGTTTAAGATCCACCGAGAGAAAAACCAAGAGCCCAAACTTAGAAAGTGGTTTAGCCTCACAGTAGTTCTCAGTGAGAGTTTTAATCACGCAATACTAATGGTTATGGAGTTTTAATCGGACACTAAGAAAGATAGGGGCTTATAGTATTGCCTCCCAACGTATTCACCTTCGGGTGATGTCAACAATAATAGTTCATGCTAACTTACATCCAATTGGATATATATACCAGGATCTTTCCAACACGAGGTGCTTGCCAAAGGATAAAATGAAAAAAGGGAAAGGTGAAGATCACCTTAACTCTTGCATAAAGTAAAAGACATGAAGTAAAAGATAGGCCCTTCGCAGAGGGAAGAAGAGGTTGTCATGCGCTTTTAGGGTTGGATGCACAAAATCTTAATGCAAAAGAACGTCACGTTATATTGCCACTTGTATATGGACCTTTATTATGCAGTCTGTCGCTTTTATTGCTTCCATAACAAGATCGTATAAAGCTTATTTTCTTCACACTAATAGATCATACATATTTAGAGAGCAATTTTTATTGCTTGCACCGATGACAACTTACTTGAAGGATCTTACTCAATCCATACGTAGATATGATGGACTCTCATGGTAAAACTGGGTTTAAGGATATTTGGAAGCACAAGTAGTATCTCTACTTGGTGCAAGGAATTTTGGCTAGCATGAGGGGGAAAGGCAAGCTCAACATGTTCGAATGATCCATGACAATATACTTTAACTGAGATGTGAGAAAACATAACCCATTACGTTGTCTTCCTTGTCCAACATCAACTCTTTAGCATGTCATACTTAATGAGTACTCACAATTATAAAAGATGTCTAGGATAGTATATTTATATGTGAAATCTATCTTCCTTCAATATTCTTTCATGAATTGTTCAAATGACCAATACTATGCTTGATAACCTTCAATAAATTTACAACCTCTACTTCTTAGATGTGAAGTCATTACTCCCCATGGGATAAGAAAATGAGACATATATAATTTCAGATTTATGACATTCAACTCATTCAACCATTTACTCATAGGATATAAGTGAAGCACACGAGTAAATGACAAACTACTCCAAAAAGATAAAAGTGAAGATTAATGAGTAGCTAAATAATTGTGTAACTATGTGAAGACTCTCTCTCTTTTAAGAATTTCAGATCTTGGTATTGTATTCAAACAGCAAGCAAAACAAAATAAAATGACATTGCAAGGATAGCACAACTCATGTGAAGAAGCAAAAACTTAGGTCAACCGATACTAACCGATAGTTGTTGAAGACGAAAGGTGGGATGCCTACCGGGGCATCCCCAAGCTTAGATGCTTGAGAATTCTTGAAATATTATCTTGGGGTGCCTTGGGCATCCCCAAGCTTGAACTTTTGTGTCTCCTTAATTCCTCTCATATCATGGTTTCTCTTTTTATCAAAAGCTTCATCCACAACAAACTCAACAAGGACTCATGAGATAGGTTAGTATAAACCAATGCAAAACCTTATCATTTTCTAATGTAACAAATCACTAAAATTATTATTAAAAATTGCATACTAAATGCCTATGCATATTTAATACTCTTATTCTCAAATAGAATAATTAAACAAGCAAACATATGCAAACAATGCAAACATAACAGCAATCTGCCAAAACAGTATAGTCTGTAAAGAATGCAAGATTCATCATACTTCCCTAACTCCAAAAATTATGAGAAAAATACTACGCTGTAGAAGATTTATCACATCTCAATATGCAAAAAGTTTCAACATTATACCATTCTCTGAATTTTCTAGGGAGTTTTTGCAACAGCGGTAAACTTTCTGTTTTCAAACAGCAACATGTATACTAGCAAAATAAGCATGGTAAAGGTTATGTTGACATTTTTATTAAAAATATAGATGCAAAACATTATTATAAATAACAGAAATCAAAACTAACAAAATAAAATGATGCTCCAAGCAAAAAACATATCATGTGGTGAATAAAAATATAGCTCCAAGTAAAGTTACCGATGAACAAAGACGAAAGAGGGGATGCCTTCCGGGGCATCCCCGAGCTTAGGCTCTTGGTTGTGCTTGAATATTACCTTGGGGTGCCTTGGGCATCCCCAAGCTTAGGCTATTGCCACTCCTTATTCCATATTTCATCGAATCCTTACCCAAAACTTGAAAACTTCACAATGCAAAACTCAACAGAAAACTCGTAAGCCCCGTTAGTATAAGAAAATAAAACCCACTTAGGTACTGTAATGAACTCATTCTAAATTCACATTGATGTAATATATACTGTATACCAACTTATCTATTGTTCATACCCTTCGATACTACTCATAGATTCATCAAAATAAGCAAGTAACACATAGAAAACAGAATCTATCAAAAACAGAACAGTCTGTAGTAATATGTATCAAACGTATACTTCTGGAACTACAAAACTCCTACCAAATTAGGAAGTCCTAAGAAATTTGTGTACCAATCCAGAGCAAAACGAATCAGATCAAAATCACATTTCTATGAATTGGCAAAACTAATTTACTGGGTGCAAAAGTTTCTGATTTTCAGCAGGATCAACACAACTATCACCATAAGCTATCCTAAAGGTCTTACTTGGCACTTTATTGAAAAAAAGCTATAAAACATGATTACTACAGTAGCATAATCATGTGAACACACAAAAACAGTAAGGGTAAATATTGGGTTGTCTCCCAACAAGTGCTTTTCTTTAATGTCTTTCAAGCTAGGCATGATGATGACAATGATGCTCACATAAAAGATAAAAATTGAAACATAATGGGAGCATCATGAAGCATATGACTAGCACAATTAAGTCTAACCCACTTCCTATGCATAGGGATTTTGTGAGCAAAAAACTTATGGGAACAATAATCAACTAGCATAGGAAGGCAAACCAAGCATAGCTTCAAGATTTTTAACACATAGAGTGGAAACTTAATATTATTGCAATTCCTACAAGCATATGTTCCTCCCTCATAATAATATTCAGTAGCATAATGAATGAATTTAACAATATAAGCAGCACCTAAAGCATTCTTTCCATGATCTACAAGCATAGAAAATTTACTACTCTCCACATAAGCAAAATTATTCTTATTCGGAATAGTGGGAGTATCATAACAGACTTGAATACTATAAATTGTTTACACATTAAAAGAGTAATGTTCAGAAAAAGGGTAATCATAATCATGACAATTTTTATAAATATAATCATCACTACCTTTTATAGCATAAGTTTCATCACAATAATCATCATAAGTAGCAACTTCGTTCTCATCATAATCGATTGAAACCTCTTCCAAGATAGTGGAATCATCACTAAATAAAGTTGACACTCTTCCAAATCCACTTTTATATTCATCACAATAAGATTCAACATCCTCCAAAATAGTGGGATCACTACTTCCTAAAGTTGACACTCTTCCAAACCCACTTTCATCAATATAATCATCATAGGTAAGAGGCATGCTATCATCATAACAACTTTGCATATCAAAACTTGGGATGCTAAAAATATCATCTTCATTAAAAGTAGCGTCCCCAAGCTTGGGACAAATAGTAGTTCCAGCAAATATATTCTCAAATATTTCATCCTCATCAAAGCTTCCCCAAGCTTGGGCCTTTTCATATCATAAGCATAATCACTCTCATCATTAATAGTATGGATAGCACCAATAGTACAACAATTATCATCATCACAATGAGTAGTAGGAGCAACATCATTTGGGAGGGATACCTTTTTACCTTTGTTGCTCCTTCTTTTTTTTTATTCTTCACATCATGTGTGGGTTCAAACTTCTTCTTTGAGCTCCTTATTGATAAGATTGGTTGAATAGAAAGCTCCTCCTCATTACCCGATTCATCATAAGAAATAATAGGAGGATATTGGGAAGTCTCTTCCCTTTCGTTAGTATTCTCATCATCTTCTATTTGCTTTCTTTTCTTTAGGTGATTGGCAATATAAGGATTTTCAATGCAATTCACCGCACAAAACAAATAAATCTCCTCTAAATCAATATCAAGGAAATGCTCAAGATAAAATTTTGGAATAAGCTTAGTTGCACGTTTCAATTCTTCATAACCCAAAAGCAAACTAAGTTCATTATAATGAGCAAGGGAGATCAAATCATCAAAAAATTTGGACACGATTCGATCATGAAACAATTTGCATTCGAGATGTAAATGACCACGTTCATTGCAAAGTTCACAACGGTAAAGATATCTTAAATTTTCAGCACTAACATTAAGCCTTTCTTGCATCCCTTTAGTTTATAAATACTTATGCCTCTTGCAATATCTATTTTCCCTATTAGGTGTGTACTTGCAAACCCAATCTACTCCACAAAAATCGACATGCTTATAAGAGATATTTTCATCATAACTAGTGCAATCATCATTAGTACTATGGATATTCAAAGAGTTCATACTAACAACATTGCAATCATGCTCATCATTCAAAGATTTAGTACCAAGCATTTTAACGCATTCTTCTTCTAGAAATTGAGCACAATTTTCCTTTCCATCATACTCATGAAATATATTAAAAAGATGAAGCGTACGAGACAAACTCAAATCCATTTTTGTAGTTTTCTTTTATAAATTAAACTAGTGATAAAACACGAAACAAAAAGATTCGATTGCAAGATCTAAAGATATACCTTCAAGCACTCACCTCCCCGGCAACGGTGCCAGAAAAGAGCTTGATGTGTACTACACAACCTTCTTCTTCTAGACATTGTTGGGCCCCCAAGTGGAGAGGTTTGTGGGGCAGTAGCAAATTTCCCTCAAGTGGATGACCTAAGGTTTATCAATCCGTGGGAGGCGTAGGTTGAAGATGGTCTCTCTCAAACAACCCTGCAACCAAATAACAAAGAGTCTCTTGTGTCCCCAACACACCCAATACAATGGCAAATTGTATAGGTGCACTAGTTCGGCGAAGAGATGGTGATACAAGTGCAATATGGGTGGTAGATAAAGGTTTTTGTAATCTGAAAAATATAAAAACAGCAAGGTAACTAATGATAAAAGTTAGCATAAACGGTATTGCAATGGTAGGAAACAAGGCATAGGGTTCATACTTTCACTAGTGCAAGTTCTCTCAACAATAATAACATAACTGGATCATATAATAATCCCTCACATGCAACAAAGAGTCACTCCAAAGCCACTAATAGCGGAGAACAAACAAAGAGATTATGGTAGGGTACGAAACCACCTCAAAGTTATCCTTTCTGTTCTATCTGTTCAAGAGTCTGTAGTAAAATAACATGAAGCTATTCTTTCCGTTCAATCTATCATAGAATTCATACTAGAATAACACCTTAAGACACAAATCAACCAAAACCCTAATGTCACCTAGATACTCCATTGTCACCTCAAGTATCTATGTGCATGATTATATGATATGCATCACACAATCTCAGATTCATCTATTCAACCAACACAAAGTACTTCAAAGAGTGCCCCGAAGTTTCTACCGGAGAGTCAAGACGAAAACGTGTGCCAACCCCTATGCAAAGGTTCATGAGCGGAACCCGCCAGTTGATCACAAAAACATATATCAAGTGGACCACATGATATCCCATTGTCACCACAGATAAGCACGGCAAGACATACATCAAGTGTTCTCAAATCCTTAAAGACTCAATCCGACAAGATAACTTCAAAGGGAAAACTCAATTCATCACAAGAGAGTAGAGGGGGAGAAAAATCATAAGATCCAACTATAATAGCAAAGCTCGCGATACATCAAGATCGTGCCATTGAGGAACACGAGAGAGAGAGAGAGAGAGAGATAAAACACATAGCTACTAGTACATACCCTCAGCCCCGAGGGTGAACTACTCCCCCCTCGTCATGGAGAGCGCTGGGATGATGAATATGGCCACCGGTGAGGGATTCCCCCTCCGGCAGGGTGCCGGAACGGGCTCTCGAGAGGTTTTTGGTGGCTACAGAGGCTTGCGGCGGCGGAACTCCCGATCTATCTTCGTATTCGATGGTTTTAGGGTATAAGGGAATATATAGGCGAAATAAGTCGGTCGGGGGAGTCTCGAGGGGCCCACGAGACAAGGGGCGCGCCCAGGGGGTGGGCGCACCCTCCTATCTCCTGGCCTCCTTGAAGCTTCCCTGGCTTGTACTCCAAGTCTCCCGGATCATGTTCGTTCCAAAAATCACGCTCCGAAGGTTTCATTCCGTTTGGACTTCGTCTGATATTCCTTTTCTTCGAAATACTGAAACAGGCAATAAAACAGCAATATGGGCTGGGCCTCTGGTTAATAGGTTAGTCCCAAAAGTAATATAAAAGTGTATAATAAAGCCCATAAACATTCAAAACAAATAAATAAATAGCAAGAATGCTTCATAAATTATAGATACGCTGGAGAGGTATCAACATGTCTATATCCAATGGGATACTTAGTACTCACTCTCTACATGTCATCCCAGTCTTGGTACTCTTGTGGTTTCTTTTGTTTGCTCGGGCTAGTAGGTATATCTATGTTATCTAACCTTGTTTACGCAGGTTCATTCCTTCCTAAGCCAACTAAAGACCACAACTTAAGTATATGCATCACAGTCATGTGTATGAGGATTTCTTGCTGATGTACATACTGTTTGCAAGAAGGACTCATGAGCATGAAGGTACATTTCCTATATTCACACCATTTGCTCCGATGCATATAGCCAAGATACATGAAACACATTGCTTACTCTGTCATGCTTATGCATTCACATGCTCTATTCCATATTTACATGATTGCATATATGTAGGGGGTGCCTATGCATGTTACATGTCTTTCCAAAGCTTTACTTGTTATTCTCTATATCTTTATCTAAAGCTTTCATGTATGTTGTCATCAATTACCAAAAAGGGGGAGACTGAAAGCACAAGTGCTCCCTGGGTGATTTTGGTAATTAATGTCAACATATCTCTTGTTGGACTAATACTTTTACCTAGTATGTTTCAGATAAGTTCAACAATGGAGTGGCATGGACTAGAGGATGTGGAACCCCTTCAACATGCTAAGGACAAAGGTTTGGCTCAAGCTCAAAGCACAAGACTCTACATTTTCCATTTTAGTGATCCAAGATCACATTGAGTCTATAGGAAAAGACAATACTATCAAGAGGGGATGAGGTGTTGCTTAATGAGTTTCTTGCTCAAAGTGCTTAGTGATATGCTCCAAAGCCCTCAACCACTTTCTCACATCCACATTTGTCCCAAACCATAAGTCAAACTCGGCCTTACCGAATCTTTCTGTCCGGCGCCACCGAGTTCTCTGGACATAGCCACTACCAGAAACCCTAGTCTTTGCGGTCTCACCGATAGGGATCTCGGTCTCACCGAGATGGGATTGTAATCTCTCTGTTGCCCTTCGTAACATTTCTCTCAAACCAAGATAAGCGATCGGTCCCACCGAGATTGCAATGCAAACTCTCTGTTCCCTTTTGTAATGTTTCGGTCCAACCGAGATGAGCGAATCGGTCCTACCGAGTTTGCTTGACCAACCCTCTGTGTGTCTATTACCAAAATCGGTCTCACCGAGTTTGTGTAATCGGTCTTACCGAGATTACGTTATGCCCTAACCCTAACCATATCGGTCCCACTGAGTTGACATGTTGGTCCCACCAAAATTCCTAACGGTCACATTATTTACTAAATCGGTCTGACCGAGTTTCATGATTCGGTCCCACCGAGTTTGGTAAGTTGTGTGTAACGGTTAGATTTTGTCTGGAGGCTATATATACCCCTCCACCCACTCTTCATTCGTGGAGAGAGCCATCAGAACATGCCTACACTTCCAACATACATTTTCTGAGAGAGAACCACCTACACTTGTGTTGCGGTCAAGATATTCCATTCCTACCACATAAATCTTGATCTCTAGCCTTCCCCAAGTTGCTTTCCACTCAAATATTCTTTCCACCAAATCCAAATCCTGTGAGAGAGAGTTGAGTGTTGGGGAGACTATCATTTGAAGCACAAGAGCAAGGAGTTCATCATCAACACACCATTTGTTACTTCTTGGAGAGTGGTGTCTCCTAGATTGGCTAGGTGTCACTTGGGAGCCTCCGTCAAGATTGTGGAGTTGAACAAAGGAGTTTGTAAGGGCAAGGAGATTGCCTCCTTCGTGAAGATCTACCCTAGTGAGGCAAGTCCTTCGTGGGCGATGGCCATGGTGGGATAGACAAGGTTGCTTCTTCGTGGACCCTTCATGGGTGGAGCCCTCTATGGACTCGCGCAACCGTTACCCTTCGTGGGTTGAAGTCTCCATCAACGTGGATGTACGATAGCACCACCTATCAGAACCACGGCTCAAAAATCTCCGTGTCTCCAAATTGCCTTTGCACACTCCAATCCCATCCCTTTACATTCTTGCAATTTGCATGATTTACTTTCCGCTGCTCATATACTCTTTGCATGCTTGCTTGATATGTATTGTGAATGTTGAACTTGTGCCAAAACTCCACTTCAACATAAAGAAATTAAAAACTGGAACTTTTCTTGCTTAGAGTCAATTCACCCCCCTCTAGACACCTCTTCTTGATCCTTTCAGATATCCCCCAAAGAGGGATTGTCAGATCCCTAGTTATGGTAATGTCTAGGGCTAGCCTTTGGTGATGCATCATGCTTACTTTTCACAGAAAATTGAAATGGGGATGACAGAACCCCCAGCACCCCCTTTAAACCAACTAGGGTTTACAAAATCTTTTTCAATGAACCTGAAATGCCCTTCTAAAATGTTCATCATCTTTGCCTAGGTCTAGAACCTTTGGAAAAAATGGTGCACACTTTTCTAGGACAATAGAAGTTCATTGAATTAAAGCATATTCTATTTGCATTTCGACATTTAAATGCTATAAAATATTTTAAATGTCCACATAATCATAAACCGAAATGTTTAATGTTGGATATATTCCAAACAGTGGCCTTGAGCAGTTTCATGATTTTTGAATGTGTTTTGGTATTTTATTTAAAGCCAAACAGTTACAGAAGAATTAGAGAACATAAATAAAAAAAAGGACAGAAAACCCACCTGACCTACCTGGCGCCACCAACCGGCCCAGCACTGTAGCTGATCGGCCCAACCCACCTGGGTTCTCTCTCGTCTTCTTCCCTAGGCCAGTAGGCCGAGCGCGTGGCCGCAGCGTGCCGGCACGCGCCCCAGCCACCTCCTGCTTGCCGCTCCCCCTCAACGCCCTGGCCTTCTCTGGTGGAGCCACACACCCCCTGGATCCCTCTCGCTCACTCCCTCGTCCCCATCTCCTCCCCTGGCTCTCTCCCTCCCACGCAACCGAGCACGTCATTGCCGCCGTCCGCTGCCACCGCGCCCAGAGCCACTGTCTCGCCTCACCGACCCGCCCAGAATAACCGCAGGGTCATCTTCATCATCTACGAGGAGACACACGATGCTGGATGCCCCGCATCGTCGGCTACCTCGTTTTCTTCCTCCTCTGCTGTCTGAGATCATCGTCATCACTTTGTTGCCTCCAGACCTCCCCCAAGCCCACTGAGCATCTCACCGTGATCGCCGTGAGCCCCTCTACGGTTCCCTTCTTCTCTCCATGCCGTTTGCCCGCTCTAGCCACTGTTTCCGTCAGACCCGAGAACTCACCGCTGCCTGACTTCACGCCGCCGTGGCCAGAGCCCGCGTACGTCGCTCCTGAGCACAAGAGCATGCTCCTGGCGTCTCCAGGGAGCTAACCCGCAGCCCATCCTGCTCCCTAGCGCACCACAACCCCGAGCTCGCACTTGGCCGAGCTCCGGCCGCCGCCGCGATCTCGTTTCCGATGAGCTCCGGACACTCCAGCTCGTCCCGCTTCCCCCCACCAGTCGCGGAACACTCCCAGGAGCATGTAGGTGCAAACAGCATTGCAAACCGAGCCCTGTGGGTGATATCCGCTGCGCTCCGCCGCCTCTGGCCTCGCCGGCGACTCAACACCGGCGGGTTTGACCCCGCTGACCCAGGGTTTGACCCTGTTTGACTTCCTAAGGGTCACCGACAAGTGGGCCCAGGCCCCCTGCTAATTTGGGTTAAGTGCTAACTAATTTATTTAGCCCTGTTAAACACTGACATGTGGGCCCAGGGCCTTAACTAGTCTAGTTTAGTATTAGTTTAGAATTAATTAACTTAGGTTAATTAGTTTAGTCACTGACCAGTGGGCCCCACTGGGCAGGTTTGACCTATTCGGCGCATGTTGACCCGCTGAGGTCAGCATGACCTAATCCTGACGCAATAAGTCATTTTCTCGATTAAACTTAATTCAAGAAATTTTAGAAAATGTCCAAAACTTCTAAAATTCATATAAATTCAACCATAACTCCAAATGAGAGAAGTTATATATGAAAAATGATCAGAAAAATCCAATCTATCCATCTGTACTGGTTTCATGCATGTTTAAATAACTTAACCTTGTTGTTTAGTTCAAAACATGTTAAGGGACTATTTAAATTTATAATTTGAATTTGGGGTTGAACCTTTGGTTCAAAATGACCCAAATCCATCTGGTTGTAGTTGCATTAGGCCAACACACTCATATTTCCATGTCATGAGCATGCATCATATTGTCGCATTGCATTGATTGTGTTCTTCCTTGTTTGTCGGTATTTGTCCCCTCTCGATAGATGTGGTTTCGACGATGAGTTTGATGACACCGATGAAGAGCTATTACTATCTTCAAAAGTGCTAGGCAAGCAAAATCCCCTTGTTCATTCTGATACAATCCCACTCTCTCACTCCTGCTCTCTTTTACTGCATTAGTACACACAACGATTCAACTGTTACCTGCTGCGGTAGTTTAACCCATTTCCTCTGCATGACCTGTCATTGTCATAGTAAATAGATGAAACCCACTAGCATGAGTAGGAGTTGTTTGAGCCCTAATGTGCCTACTCATTCATGCTTGTTTGTCATGCCCACTATTCTTCGAGTTGTGTCAGGTATAATTCATCGGGGATGAATTGGAATGGTGATGAACATGTCCTACTGTGTGTGAGCTAAGTGTGTGAACACGATTTGGTAAGGGTATCGATGAGAGGCCATGTAGGAGTACATGGTGGGTTGTTTCATTGGAACCGTCCTTAAGCACTGCGATCTGTATGTGTGATTTAAGATTTAGCTACTACCATGGATTGGGCCCAAAACCAATGGACCCTCTCAGCTCTTAACCACCCTTGTCCTCTGTCCAGGAGTTGCCAGTAGTTTTTGGTGTTTGTAGTATGCTGAAGGCCGTGCGCAGCGCTGACCCGAGGGGTGGGCTGTGATGCGGTACGCACATGGCCGGGTATGTTGAACTCTCGTTTGGTGTCGCGGAACCCTGTACACATCATTTGGGGCCGTATGTGGAAACCTCGGCCGGACTCCCTGCGGATGGAACATGAATAGGTGATACACCTGGACTAGAGACTTGAGTGTTTAGGTAGGCCGTGGCCGACGCCCTTGTTGGGCTTCTGCTTGAAGGTTGTCAAGTACATGTCGTGTAAACAACGGTAAGTGGTGAGAGCGTGTGTGAAGAAGTACACCCCTGCAGGGTTAACATCATCTATTCGAATAGCCGCGTCCACGGTAAAGGACCTCTGGGTTGCCTATACAGTTCATAGACAAGTGAAAGTGGATACTCTAGAATGCGCAAGATAAGCGTGAGTGTTATGGATGGCGTTCTTGTAGGGAGACGGGAGCGTATCCATAGTGGTGTATTGATATGGTGAATATGTGGACTCGTGTGCGCCACCTCAAAAGAGTTACTTGTAGTCGTAGTTCAGTATAGCCACCGAGTCAAAGCTGGCTTGCTGCAGTTAAACTCCGCCCCCCCTTTGTTTATAAGGATGCATATGTAGATAGTTATGATGTAAGTCTTGCTGGGTACATTTGTACTCACATTTTCTTAATTTATGTTTTTGCAGAGAGACCTCAGTCTTGCTAGTAGTTCCGCGTGGACTTCGACGTTTAGCTTGTTACCTCAGCTACAATCTGGTGCCCTCGGTAGGATTTCGTAGATAGTCAGGCTTCTTAGCCTTTTCCATTTGTAGACGTCTGTACTCAGACATGTTGTGCTTCCGTTGCTTGAATGCTCTGAATGTTGGGTTAGGAGACCCATGTTTGTAATATCTCACTCCTTGGAGCCTATTGAATAAAATACTTGAGTTGTAGAGTCATGCTGTGATGCCATGTTGTATTTGCACATATCGAGCATATTGTGTGTATGTTATTGAAATGCTTGGTATGTGTGGGATCTGACTATCTAGTTGTTTATCCTTGGTAGCCTCCCTTACCGGGAAATGTCTCCTATGCTTCCACTGAGCCATGGTAGCTTGCTACTGCTCCGGAGCACTTAGGTTGGCCGACATGTGTCCTTCTTCGTTCCTGTGTCTGTCCCTTCATGGAAATGTCACGCGATGATCCTTTAAGTCCTTGTAGCTTGCTACGACTTGGGATTCATTCGCTGTTGATCGACACGTTCGTTGTTGGGTCATGTATGCCTGTCCCTGTAAGTTAGCGCCACCTTGGGTTCACGACTAGCCATGTCATCTCGGGTTCTTTGTCATATGGATGCTAGCGACACTATCATATATGTGAGCCAAAAGGCACAAACGGCCCCGGGCCTAGTAAGGTGACACCCGTGGGAATACCGCACGTGAGGCCGCAAAGTGATATGAGGTGTTACATGCTTGATCGGTGTGGCATAGGATCAGGGTCTTGACAACTTTGGTATCAGAGCCTGACTCCTTGTAGGATTACCAAGCCAAACTGGTCAAAGTTGATTATAGAAATTCTTTAGTTATACAAGGGAATTGATTGTGGGATGGAACGTAAGGCTCTTTTTACTCCTTTACCTTATGCCCTTCTGATCCGAGTCAGCTTATCCTTCCTACGGAGTTAAGGAACTAGGCTTTCTCTTCTTTCTATTAGGATCACGTGTTACTAATCTGTAGACTTATAGGATTGATGGATTCAAGCCTCAGTTTAGTGCCTACTACCTCCGTGTGTGCATAGTTGGTCTCAGAACCTTCATATTGTGACGATCGAGTGGTTATGCCACCATTTGCAGGATGTTTTAAATCTCTTCGAGCATTTACAACCGTTATGCTGTCTAAGTCATCCTAGGTTTCTAAACAGTCTGATGCATTTGCAACTCCCTTCTTACCGTTCTGAAGTTCATTTGTGCCTGATCAACCACACTAACTAGTGTGTTGAGGTACTTCATTGACTCGGTATATAGGTTGGAGTTATTATTATGACCCTACGTGTCTTAGGGGATCACCTAGAAAGCTAGCCATGTTTTATGTTTCCAGTGTGATGATTCTGGCCATTGTTCTCGAAAGCATCCCGTGATACCACTTAGTTAGTAGGTATTATACTCCCGGGCTTTGAACCCGAGACTCACCCTACTTACCTCATTTTTATAGTGTTTGCTAGTTCCTTTAGGTTATTACTAACCTTGTGATAGCCCTCAAGGTTCATGGTATATTCTTCTTTCAAGTACTATGAACTGCTTATGGTAGAAGTTCCTCATTGAACCGGAAGTTCACAGTTAGAGTACCCTCGAGGAGTTCTCCATTCATAATTGTGACTCTGCCAGTTCTACCTTTCTGCATGGGTTATCCGGAAGAAATATGTTGCACATGGTTCGACATACTAACCCATGCATCCACAACTCAGAAAGTCGTATGTTCCTCTGAGTTGTCCATCTTTAGTTGCCTTTTGACCTTCGTCTATCAATTGATAGTGAAGAGTATGCATGCATTTGCTCATCGATGCATTTTGCTTTTGTGGTCCATCAAGCCATCCTATCCGGAATGACTTGGAGAAAACAAACTCCAATACCTCTTCCATATCTAGGATTGGGTCAAAGCAATTGTAATCCGCAAGTCAAAATGCCAATCCAGCTTTTGGTCTGTTCTACCCTGAAGTGTTACCGAGTTTATGCCAGGAATGTCATGAGAATTGCACCATCTCTTACTGATGTAGTGATAACTCTCGCCATCTCTAATCATCCATTGATTCCCGTGTTATTGTAACCGAAATGCTGACAAGTGAATCGTGATGTCCGAAATCAATACTCCTAGCAACTCTGTTGCTTGGTAGTTAAAGGACAATAACTTCATTCTTAGTGTGCTGGTTATTGAATCTTCATCCTAAGATTGATCGTGCTATCTAGTCCATATTTCTAGTACACTCCTCGATCAATGAGTTAGAACTATGTTAATTCCTTGATTATTTGATCACCTCATCTTTCCCTGAAAAGCAAGATTGTTCTTGAGCTTAATAACATATGGTGGTTTGTGATTTTCCAAATATCTTCTCGAAAGTATCACCAGGTTGTCACCTGACCGCTATGTTGAGTTCGTTATCAAGTTGGTTTTCTTGTAAACCACCCTTTCTCCAAGAACCTGTGTTGAATACCCCTGAGCCAGTTGGTTAAGCTAAACAACATCTTGGAGAGTTGGAAGATAAAAGCTTACTTGACTTAGTTCACCCCAAAGGGATATCTTGTGTGTGTGTATGTTGAAGAAAGATAATGTCTTCATCGATTGATCCTCGTGATCAATTGTCGGCACTATTGTCTTATCCAATCCTTGATTTGAGTATGGGCTATCATCAAATCAAATCAGGACCGACAATATTCATAAGGGATATTTAAATTAGTGCCCCTGGTTCCTTAGTTGTGCTCACTTTTCCCCACGCTCCAAACGTTTGCTCACTTTTCCCCTCTTCCTTAGCTGAAACTCTCACAAATGCTCATAGAGGGTGTTTGCTGTCTTGACCGTCCATTGACCGTTAATTGCTGACAAGTGGGGCCGAGTCTTCGTCTGACTGTTGCTTGCTGATGGGTGGAACCGCAAGGAGACACGTATTGGGCAGCATGTCTGAATCTAAAACAGATCTAGACAGGCCGCACTGCACCGCGCTGCCCCGCCCCCTCCGCCGGCGTCGTGTCGCATCCACCGCAGTTGTTTCCTCCACCCTATGCGCTTTTCCGTTCGTCGGCGACGCCGCGTCTCCGCGAGATATAGCCCACCTCCCCATCTGGGATTACATAGCGATGTTGAGTGAGGACGCCCGGATTGCAGTCGACCGTGGAGAGGATTGGGTCGAATCCGCGGCAGATAGTTCATGGATTAAACCTGGGTAAGCATTGTTTCCTCTTGAATTGACGTTCTAAGTCGTATTGTAGGCCGTATTTGACTTCTGTTTGCTTGAATCGTTCGAATTTGTGCTCGATTTTACCTGGCTAACTGAAGCCTTTGTTTCCTTCCCCCAACAAAATAGGATTGATCCTGCGCTGGCTTTCCGGCTGGCGATTAGAATGGAAACTAGTGTGTTGCGTCGTACTAAACGGCATTTGATTTCATCATTTTTTTATCCCAAAGTGGTAGAAACCAGCATATCTTTCAAAGATTTGCGAGCTGAGCTCCAAAACACCTATCCCTCGAGTGATGCCGATGTTGTTGAACTGAGTTACTTCAGAAGTGACAAGCAAAGATTTCTCCCACTAACTTGCGACGATCATATGTCGTTGCTTTTTGCTGGGATTGCTGGCTGTCGATTCGGTAAACTCCAAATCGATGTGCTTCAGCCACGTGCAGAATGGGCGAAGGGGAAGGGAGTTCAGACATCATCTGTCTGTGCTAATAGCCAGCACCCCGGCACTCCTTGTAGGTCGACACCAAGTAAAGCAAGTGGTTCATGGAGCCACAACATGCCTGCTGCCAATTCTGGTTCCGATTCAGCTGCTGCTTCTCGTGTACCTTCTGTAGTTGGTGTAGAAGAAGATGCAGAACCTGACGAGGCAATGCCTAGAAATGATGATGAAGACGAGATGATGTTTCCTGAACTGGTCAATGTAGCCAGTCAGCAAGCAGTGGATGAAGAATATATGGAGGAGCCCATCAGCCAAGCTAGGTTTGATGACACTAATGATGAAGAGAAGGTGGAGAACATGGACATCTTAATCGAGGATGAATACGATGGTGATGACATGCCAACAATTGAGTGGAACAGGGAAAAAACTGAGCTTAGTGTAGGTACCATTTTCCAATCAATGGTGGACTGTCGGAATGCAGTGACAACATGGTGCATTATATCTGAAAACACCTATAAGATTAAAAGGAGTGAGCCAGCAAGGTTCACAGTTTTTTGTCCATATCCTAGGTGTAGGTGGAAGTTGCATGCATCTCGTATGAGAAAGAGCAAATATATTCAGGTAATCCAAGTTCAGTTAGTAATTTAGTTTCAGATCGTTGAGTAAAGTTTCTTAACTGTTCTTTACCCTTTTATTTTGTTTCAGATAAAGAAAAACCCACACAAGCACACCTGTCCACCTGGAGGGGGAGGGGGGAAGGCCAAAACCAAGCTAGCAAAAACTAGGTGGGTGGCAGATTCTATATTGGATTGGCTGAGAGAAGAACCTAGACTTGGTCCAACAGCACTCCATGGGAAGCTTTTTGAGAAGTACAAGATAGAAATTCCTTACATGAGAATTTTCAATGCTAGGGAAAAGGCTCTTGACAGAATTAATGGTCAATGGAATGACAGTTTTCAGCTGCTTTACACTTTCAAAGCTGAAGTGGAGATGGCAAGTCCAGGGAGTGTTGTAGAGACTGACAAGCATACCGTTCCATTCAAAATAAAAGGGAAGTCATTTCAGAAGGAGTGCTTCAGAAGGGCTTTTGTTTGTTTCAAGGCTTGGTGGTAGGGGTTTCTAGATGGTTGCAGGCCCTATTTGGCTGTAGATGCTACACATTTGACTAGAAGATGGAGAGGACAGCTAGTAGCAGCTTCTGCAGTTGATGGACACAATTGGCTATTCCCAGTTGCATTTTGTGTGGTGGAGGCAGAGTCTGAGGAAAGTTGGGTCTGGTTTCTGCAGTAGTTGCGCAACATTATAGGCACACCCCCAAGTTTAGCTATACACACAGATGCTTGCAAGGGTTTAGAGAGTGCAGTGGAAATTGTATTCCCTGGAGTGGAGCATAGGGAACACATACGGCACCTAGCGCATAATTTCAAAAACAAGTTCAAAGGTAAAGTTTATGATGAGAACTTATGGCCAGCATCATACACATGTAGCAAAAGGAAGCATGAACACCATTTGAGAGTGTTGTATGCTCAAAATCCTCTTGTGAAGGAGTACATGGATGCACATCATGGCAAGGTGTGGTCAAGAAGTAAATTCAACGAAATCTGCAAAGTAGATTATGTGACCAGTAACCTTGCAGAATGCTTAAATTCAAAGTTCAAGTCAGTGAAAGGGCTCTTGTTGTGGCAAGCATTTGACAAGATGAGGCAAATGATCATGATAAAGATGGCTCTTCGCAAAAGAATTGCAGAAACACAATATGTTGGTCATCAAATGCTCCCATCATTGATTAAGGCATTGCACTTGAAGGCAAGAGGACTGAAGATGAAATGTATTCGATCTGGTACATATGAGGGAGAGGTTACCTATACTGACACTAAAAATAGGGTATGGAGGTATCCTGTGAACCTAAGTACTAGAGAATGTACTTGTAGGCAATGGCAGATCCGTGGGAAGCCATGCATACATGCCCTACATCTGATGACCGTTATCGGGGGTGCAGATGGTGAAGTTGATCAATATTGCTCTGAGTATTTCTCTGTTGCCAAATTTATGGCTGCTTATGCTGACAATGTGCCTGCACTATTGGGGAAAGATCAATGGAACATAGTAGATCCAGGGTTCAAACTCCACGCTCCTGTCATTACTAGACCACGAGGAAGACCAAGGAACCAGAGGATTAGAGCACGTGAGGAGGGTCATCTACCAAAGAAGTGTGCTTGCAAAAAATGTGGAGTTCTGGGGCATATTGCTAGGCTTTGTAGCAATGTATTGGATGCATCATTCGGAGAGGAGGAAAGATGGACAGTAGCCAATGCTGAGGAGAATGCAGCAGCAATTGAGACTGAAGATGCAGTGGAGAATGCAGCAGCAAATGAAGCAGTGGAGAATGCAGCAGCAAATGAAGCATCTTGGTATGTGTTTGCACCCTTTGTAGAATGCAGCTACCCTTTTGTTTGCATTTGTTCTCTTTTTTGCCTATGGCTTATAATTTTATTTACCAGCTCTAGGGAGAAAAGGCCAAGAGATGAAGAAGCAGAAGATTTTGAAACCATGGCCTTTGATGGTTTTGAATCTACAAGAGAGGAAGAGGTGGGCGTAATTTTTCCAATTGTGCCTTTAAAGATTACTGAACCCATAGATGACCGTCAAATGGTCGTCAAGTGCTCGGCGAGTGCAACTACTCCATCAGCACCTCCACGAGGAAAACCCCAAGTAAAGCCCAAGATCAAAAGGAACAAGAGTCTGAAAGAAAAGAGCACCTCAACTAGGGAAACCAGGAGCAAGACGGTGAAGCCAGCTGCAAACACAAGGGGCAAGTCGAAAATTTGAATTAAGTTGTTGGGAAATGTTTGTGTTGTCAATTTGAGGGCGAGTGGATCGCTTAAAACTTGGTAGATTTGTATTAAGATGTTGGCATCTTAAAACTTGGTAGATTTGAGCTACTATTAAAAATTATCAGTTGTAATAATGTTGGTTCTACTTTGGTTTCTTATTTGAGTCAGAATTCAAATTTCCATCAAAATTTGAATTTAAATCAATATTTGAATTTGGGCCAAAATTTGGATTGGAGTCAAAGTTGAAGTTGAACATTGGAGGTTCATTGCTCTGTGCGGTGTATTTGATCGAGCATTTGAAGTCCAATATTCGTAGGTGAACAGTCCGAATGAGAAATGTGCAAGAAACGAGCTCGAAAGCTAGGGTAAACAACCCTATTTGAAATCAAGTTTTTTTTGACCTTGCCTAAATGAGGCATATATATTTTTATTAACACTTGTTCCATATATATAGGGTAAAAACGAAGTCTCACTATTTATTGATTAATATTCATATTACTACATTTTTTTGGAAAAATATGCTCTTATTTCAAAACCGTCAAATAACATGTTTTAGATATGAAAGTGAAAAAGTAAGTTCAGATCCTTCTTACTCACTCCAAAATGAAACTATGGAGATTTTTCTGATTTTTTTAATTATTTTGAATTTTTTTCAAACCCTAAACCCTCTCTCCCTATTCTACGAACTCTGAAAATGTTCATAGGTGATAGCTCATTTGTGTGAAGACTTTTTTCATGAAAATGACCTACACCAAGATTATATTTTTTTCTCATAACCTTGTCACATATGACGGCTATGTGCGCAAGAATTACAACATTTTGATTTTTTTTGAATTTTTTAAAAACATTTGAACTTGATTTCGACAGATCACTTCAAAAAATTATTTTTTGAAAAAACACCCCTATATCGAGTTTATATTTTTTTATGGTAACAAGGTCTCATAAACAGACGAACTACGTTTGTTTTATATTTTTGCGATTTTTTCTAATTTAGTTATTGCCATTTGAAATCTAGTCAAACCCTAATAACCCCGTTGACTCGCTCATAACCCCGTAGAAATGCTCCAAACCCTAGCGTCAAACGTGCACCGTCGGATCCTACCAAGCGCCAAACACCACCTGTCAGATGTGGGGCAGATATGTGCGATCCACGTGATGCATCCTGATTGGCTACTGCACTGTCCTTCTCGGGTTTTTACGATCTGCCCCACTTTACATATGAAATTGTATTTTTCGCACATGACCACCACATGTCAGTGTTAAGTGTTGGTTCAAATATTCAAACTGGAAAATACAATGTGGCAAATTGTCAATATAGCTTCCCCTTCTCCTCTTCTCCATCTGACAGACAAAGGCATCGAGCAGATCGAGCAATTCCTCTGTTTCTTTCCACATCTTCTTGTTCTTCTTCCTCTCGAGCAATTCCCCTGTTTCTTCCTCTCGGGCGATATGTCGATCTCCTCGTCAGCCCCCCGTTCCACGTGGCCAGTGTATGGTCCAGTGCCGATGACTCGATGCACTGACTGCCCATGGACTGCGCCACTGAAGTGGTTGACTTCGAAGGAGGAGAAGAATGGGAACTTTGGGCGCGAGTTCGTCAAATGCGAGAGCAAGCCGGAGGGGCAGGTTAGATCTGAGTTTTCCTCGCATCCTTTATCTCTAATTTCTCGAAAAATCTGTCAGATTTGGATTTGGGTTACATGATTTTGTTTTCAGATCGTGAAGAAATGCCACCATTTCGAGTGGATGGATGATTACATCTAGAGGCTTCAAGGGCTGGGCTTGCTTGATTCAAGGGGGAATGCAATCCGCGAGTCCAATATGCCCCATGACAGTGCCGCTCCGGTAGCAGCAGCACGTCCGGAATACCCGACGGTGGTAGATGTCGAACTGAAGACGGAATTGAAGAAGATGAACGAGAACTTCAAGGAGCTTATTGATTTGAAGAAGCAATCCAATCTGATATCTTTAGGAATACATGCTCTAGGAATTTTTTACTTGATGGCCATCTCTCGTTAGAGATGTTTGTCTACTGTTGTTGCCACTATTTAGCAATCCAAGTCTGTTTATCTCAAATGCAACTCTGTTTAGTGCAACTGTCGATCTCTGAATGTATGCAGTTTACTGTTAAGTTTCGACACTTTCAGTTTCGGCAGAAAACAACTACCAATTCAGTGATAGGATTATTTTATTAGCTAATAACCTCGAGTGTTGGATCATACCCTAGCTCGTCAGATGACAGTAAGTAGTACTTGAGCAGCACAAGGGATATACATCAAGTTCATCTCTTCTCTCTCACACTTGCCAAACTTTTGTCCTCGAGTTCGTCAGTTCTGTTAAAAAAAACCTAGTTCGCGGGCCCAAAGAGAAAGCCCAGAAACAAGCGATGTTTCTTTTTTTTTGTTTAGGAAGGATTGCTTTGTTATTTTTTGTTTCTAATTGCTTTTTTCATTAATTTGATTCCCCAATCTCTTCTATCTCATTGAGGAATTTCTTTGGCTTTCCTTTATGGCTCCTTTCATTTTTTAGAATCAAAGTATTTGCAAACCGCAGTATTATTATGCCTAGCGAACCAATACTTCATGATTAGAAAAAGAGGTCTAACCCTCTTTTTTATATACTTCAAACATAGTGTAGTTAAAACTACACTTTTGACTAAATCCAAATATCTCAAAGTATTTGATACTTCAATATTTCTGAAAACCAAAGTATTCTTTGAAGGGAGCCCTTCTTTGAATACCTAAAAAATACAGAGCTCTCAAACCAAAGCCGTGTACAAATGTACAATATGTTCTTATTTTTAGAAGGCATCTAGAAACACATAATTTTTAGTTTGTTTGGTTAATTTTTCCCACGCCAATTAGCCGTGTCTAAACTTGGGACAAACAAAATACAAACATAACAAAGCATTAATATAACACACATAACTTAACTTAGATAGGGTTGCTAGGGCAACATAAGTTCTTACATAGACACCGATAGATAATCCCTAATAATTAACCTTACATACATAGGGTAGCTAGCTCAGGAAACACACACTACATAGTAGATAGATAGGGTAGCTAGGGCAACACCGCCATGTCTTCACCGTCGTCTTCACCTTAACCACCGGCTTCACCATCTTCTTCGCCGCCGGCTTCAGTACTCCTCCTCCTCAAGGCCGTTGTCACCGACGTAGTACGACAGGCTGTGCATGCGGTTGTGAGCGGGGAAGACGCTCTTGAAGTCGGTGAAGATGTTATAGGTCGTGAATGCGATGAACTCGCACCCACACCAATACACCTTGCCGAGCAGGTAGTAGGCATCGAACCTGTTGGTGAAGTGGACGACGAGCCCTACCACTGGAGCGTTGGCGTGGGGACGCTGCTCCACGAGGTTGAACATGGGCGGCGAGCCCGCCGGGAGGTGGTGGAAGCCCGCACAAAGGAACCCCCGTGCAAGCTCAGTGATTCCCCTCCAGCGGGAGAACAGCCACACGCGGAGGGATTCCTCGACGACGACGTTGGCGGGGTACCACCGTTCCGGCATGGTGGGCGGCGCTTGGAACATCGGCCCGTTGTACTGCATCTTGCTCGCTTCGCTGAGTGGAACGACTTTGGCTTTTGGGGGAAGAAGAGAAGTTGGAGGCGCAGATGGATCCGTAGAAGAAGAGGCAATGAAGGGCAGTTTAAATAGCCGGGGGAGACGAAGTGGGTACACGCGCAACAGGCGTAGATCATGACTTAGTGCGTGCGTGAACCGATGCGATCATCAATTTGTGAACGTGAATCGATGTGAGCGTGCTTTGCATGCTCTGCGTTGGCGGCTGCCTGCCTCCCCCTTCTGCGTGCTCTACATTGGCCGCTGCCTGCCTCCCATTCACGAGCGTGCGTGTAGCCTGCGGCGTGAACCGATGCCTCGACATATGGACGCGACCATGCGTGCAGCCTGCCCCTTCTGCCACCGGCACGTATGCCTACGATGCGTGAAACGACGCTGCGGAGCGACTGAATCCAACGGCAACCGTGTGACACGGATCGATGCATGCGTGTCGGCGTGCATGCATGCGATTAGGTCTAGGTCACTAGATGCGTGCGTGGTGGTGTTCGCATGCATAGCAGGCTACATCGATGCCAAAGCCGGGCATGCATAGCAGGCTGCATCCATCCATAGCAGCCTTTTTTAATTGGGCTCCCTTTTTAATTTATTACCAACAAACTAACGGGCCCGTCCTATGAACACAAACACGGCCCAACCAGCGAAGCCACAACCACAGTCAACAGAGTCCAACATGGCCCCACAAGTCAGTTAACAGCCAAGACGGCAAACGTCTGTTATGAACATTTGTGAGAGTTTCAGCTAAGGGAATGGGGAAAAGTGAGCAAAAGTTTGAAGCGTGGGGAAAACTGAGCACAACTAAGGAATTGGGGGCACAGATGGAATAAGCCCTATTCATAAGTTGTCTTACTCGTGGATGTTTACTCAAGCATACACCATTATGTCCTTTGGTCTGACCAATGCTATCACTTATTCTCATAATTATGGAATTCCATTTTTATGGAAACCTGGATGAATTGTTGTTGAGCCCATCGACAACATCCTTGTCTTATCCATAATTTTGTTGAACATTAAGCTAGTGTTGGAAACTTTTGAAAGCATTTCTTCATGCTAGCTCATGAAGCATATGTCTGAATGATAGATGTGACTTCCCCTAGTTCATGTGCATTTGATGCAAGCTGCAACCGTGAATTCGAGAAAGTCAATGTTGCTTCCTCTGGAATCACCCCAAATCAGTCTTGCATACATGCGAAGTATTCTGTGGTTTGGAGACTTGCAACCTTCATTCTATATGTGTCCCTAGCACACCAAGCCACTGATTGATTTGTTCAAGGAAAAGAAGTCTCTTCTTAAGAGCAAGACTATGCAAGAACTTCGATATCCTCGTCGTTGGTTCCTAACAAGAACTCAGTAGTGTTTTGTTATAAGACTACCAGGTGGTCATGCTTGTCAGGGACAGCGTGTTCACATGTGTGTATCAGAACCAGCTCATGTCTTGGAGCTTACTATCGTAGTTCGTTTCCCGAGAATCTTGCAACGTTATCTCATCAATTTGTGTTGCAACCTTTAACTTTCAGACCTGCTGAGTCTGGAGTATCATGTGATCAACCAGATCTGAATCTTAGGCAGATATAATGGTCGGGACGTTTTCCAAAAATTATAATATCGGTCCTATAAATGGTAAAGTGGATGTTGTGGCTACCACACCTAACCACAAGGCCAATTATTGTAGTATCTTGATTCAGTAATTTAGCCACCTCCCCATGAGGATGTCATATGACTTAATTTAAAAGTTACTTCTTATGGATTTTGTGCTTCCGAAGTCCGACCTTTTACTTGATGTTCTAGATACCAAACCATATCAATAAATGGGTTACACTAGCACATCAAGGAGAACACTAGAAGCAGAGTGCTAAATGTCTCTTGCTCGATCATCCAGATTTTGATTCCATGGCCTCGCTAAGGTGAAATTTGAGAAGGCGTTATCTTCCTTTGCATCTGCATCGTCCACATTGTTTATCATGACAGTATGTTGTGTTGCCAGGATCCTTGACATGGATATTGGTAAAACCTTGCTGAATATGGAAATGATCAAGTTCTGGAGAGAAAGCGTAAGCATTTTGTTTATTCGTCAGCATTAAATTGCATAGTGCTCTCAGTTTCCTCGGTTATGCTGTAACTTTTCAACAGTGGACTCACCCTCTACTATTGGGTTTCTCCCCAATTACTAGAATCATTCCCAACATTTGCATCTTGTTCCCAGCTTGCACCGCCATTGTGCCATCATACTATGGACTACCCTTCTTAGTAATTACTGATCGGATCATCCTCAAAGTGGTCCTACCATGGGTCCCATCCATTTCCGATGATAATCAAAAATCATCCATTGCGTTGTCTTCAACAAGGTAATCCACAACGTCCATTCTAGTCTGGGTATGCCATTCCTTCGAACTCCATCAAACGATCATATGGGAATTACCTCAGGCTAGTATAGATAATTTTATTGATCTCTGAATCAAAATTAATTCTTTTTGCCACTTAAGGGATAATTCTACGAGTCACCCTCCTCTAAGGTGTCTCCTTGCGGTATCATGGCAACTCAACTCCTTGCTACATTGACAACTATTCACCGCCTTATTAAGCATGAAATTATTGCCTACCTAGTGAACCTTCGTTATCTGTTCCACTCCATTCCATTGGATGTGTGCCTCGTGTCTCAGCTCGAGAGATGTTACCATGTCTCACTCCATGAGTTGATCCAGAGTTGTTGGATGTGCAAGGAGATCGATCCATCTAGAATTTTCCTTTTCCTCTCGTCGCCATGTTGGTTGGAGCTCACAGAGAAAGACATTGAGACAAAGATGGTAATCGAATCGACATTCTTATGAAGTGCAACCTGGTTCGTGAAGTTGTGTTAGTTTGCGTTCCCCCTTCCATCTTGCCCTACTCTCGAATCTGAGGATGAGATTCTTGTTTAGTAGGGGTGAGTTGTCACATCCCAAGTTCTTGTAATGTCTAGTGCTAGCCTTTGGTGATGCATCATGTTTACTTTTCACAGAAAATTGAAATGGGGATGACAGAACACCCAACACCCCCTTTAAACCAACTAGGGTTTACAAAATCTTTTTCAATGAACCTGAAATGCCCTTCTAAAATGTTCATCATCTTTGCCTTGGTCTAGAACCTCTGAAAAAATGGTGAACACTTTTCTAGGACAACAGAAGGTCATTGAATTAAATCATATTCTATTTGCATTTGGACATTTAAATGCTATAAAATATTTTAAATGTCCAAATAATCATAAACCGAAATGTTTACTTCTGGATATATTCCAAATAGTGGCCTTGAGCAGTTTCATGATTTTTGAATGTGTTTTGGTATTTTATTTAAAGCCAAATGTCGGATTTCGGGTTCCGACAGACCCTTGAGGTTCGAACACTGGGGTGGACGCGAAGATCACACCTCCTACCTACCCATGTCTCACCGCCTCGCCAGGATCTAAAACTACAGGAAGAACAACACAAGGGACATGAGATTTATACTGGTTCAGGCCACCATTGTGGTGTAACACCCTACTCCAGTTTGTGGTGTGGTGGATTGCCTCTGGGGCTGATGAGGAACAGTACAAGGGGAGAACAGCCTCGCGAGGGTCTGTTCTTGGTTGGCGCGATGAACTGCTAGGGGGAGTTCAGTCGCCTCTCTCTCTCTCTATGACTCAGATGTGAATCCGATCTCCCTACCCTGTGGGTGGCTAGTCCTATTTATAGGCGAAGGCCCCGGGCCTCTTCCCAAATATTGAGCGGGAAGGGCGCCAACAATTGGCCATTTTGAAGGGGAACATCTAGTACACTTATCCTGACTAAAGTTGGTCCTCGCCTGCCAAAGACCCTGACGATGACGCTGGCTTGGGCTCCACGATGTCCTCCGCTCTGTCGTCCTGCTGGTCTTTGTCTTGTTGCACCGAAATGGTTGCCTTTGCTTGATACCCTTGCCTGCGCTTGCCCCCATTGCACCAAAGAGAAAACAAGGACTCTGCGCAGGCCGGCGCCCGCCTGGCGCCCGCCTGGCCTTGGTCGTCATGGCTTGTGTCACGGGCACCTCATGAGGTACCCAGCCTTGATCTCTCCGCCTCCTCGCGAGCCAGCCTGACGAGGCCGTGCCTGAGGAAGCCTCCTGTGGTCCGCCCTGCAAGGCCTGGCCCCTCGCGAGGGTCTTGGGCATGTATTGATGAATATGGGCTGTACTGGGCCACTCCTTGAGCCACGCCGCAGGCTGCAGGTAGGCAAGTCTCGGTACCCCCGTTCCCAGAATGCCGACAATAGCCCCGGGCCCAAGGCACGCTTGGACTTGGCTTAGCAGAGAAGCGAAGAGGCAAGTGCGAAGCGCCGCGGGCCCCAATAGCCTACGGCCTTGGGCGCCGCGTGGTGGATGATTGGACGTGGGCGTCCTGGCTCCCCCACGACGCCTCGGTAACTGCATGAATTGACAAGTCCCTGCATGCAAAACAGGTCATGATTACCTGTGATCGTGGAGGCCGACAGTTGGCCTCCCTCGGCTATATGTACGGAACGGCGCGAGCCCCTCCAGTTCATCCCTCCTTGCTACTCTCTGTCTTCTTCTCGGCCGCTTGACATCCCCATGGCCCCGCCGAAGAGGTTCTCGGCCGCGGAGAAAGGGAAGGCTCGCCAGGAAGGGCCCGGATCTCCTCCGGCCAAGCATGGCCGGGGCCGCCCTCGCAAGCACCCTACGGCCCCTGCCGCGGCCTCCCGTGGCCGTGGAAACAGCCCTCTGCGCAGCGGTGGGCGTCCGGCTGCCATAGAGAGGTACACTAGGGCTGCGCGTCCCCCAAGGCCGCGCTTCCGCTCGATGGAGGTGCTGCCGGAGTTCGTCGTGTGGTCGGCGGACCCGACCGGCACCTGGCTCCAGCTCCCCCGCTTTTTCATAGGTGAGCTTCCGGCTGGTGCCCCAGGCGGCCTTTGGCTTCAGGCAGATGGTTGCTGCAGCAGGGCCTCTTGGGCTACCCTAGAGGTCTCCACTACTGGGGAGGCGGCCTTGACCCGCGGCTGGCAAACATTTGCCCGCGCGCACGGCCTGTGCCGACGATGCACTCTGCACTTCAAGTTCGACAGCGACGCCACCCTCTACGTGAGGGTGTTCAGGGAAGACGGCCGCCGCGCCGGATGCTGCCCTGAAGACGATGACCGCGGCCACGCGCCCAGCCCCGGCGTTGGCGGGGGTGAAGGTGGCGGAGGGCGCGCGGGCAGCAGGGCCCGAGGCCCGCCAAGCTCTGGTGACTCCCCTTCTGATGGCAGCTCCTCCATGGCGGTCGCGACCAGCCCCCTCGTCGCCGCGCTCACCTGGGAGAGGGCAGTGGGTCGGTCCGACGCCACACCTCGGTGAAGGGGGAGGCGGAATCCAGCTGAGCTCCAGAGGCAGTTCGAGCCTTCGCTAAGAGTTGGCGCCGGGCAGGTCGTGCCCCCTTTTGCTTTCCTTTCTTTCCTGCACAAAAAGAATGTAGTCTGGTCCCCCACGGGGGTGTGTCGAACTCTCGTTGTTTAATTGGTACGCTGTTTCTACCATTTCTGCGCTATATTTTGTTCCGCGTGCTTATGCGTGGAAATCACTTATCTTGGGGGGAAGCTTGTTGCGATCCTCGCCTCTTGAGGCTAGGGACTTGTCGTGCGCCTTGTGTCCTGCAGGGTTTTAGTCAGTGGGGATAATCTCCAGCCTTGGTAGCGAGGACAACTAACCCAAGTCCCGTGACTGCGTCACGATGCCCGTGGGGCACGAAATGGGAGGGGTGCTCCCATAGCGGACCCAGATGAGGAAGTTCCAAACACCGGGGCAGAAAACTCTCGCGAGGGTGCCCGTGTTCCTCCCTCGTGAGACTTCGCGCGAGAGAAAACGAAAACCAGCAAGTGAAACCGACGAGGGGTCACGAGTTCGAAATGGTAACAGCTTCGGAAAAACTTCAAATAGGAACAAACAAGCCAACTGCGAAAAGCAAATGAAAGAAGCCGCGTCCGGCACCTAGTCTAGTCTTCGACGTCTTCTCACCAGCGCGGAGCTAAGTGTTGCCACTGGGCGTGGGCGGGAGCCCCCAAGGACTGAGGGCGGCACTCCGGAGACTCCGGAGCGTGTACAGCCCCACTCATTATTACGTGAGAGTGTCTTGGGCGGCGAGCTTCACAGGCGTTTGCCTTCTTCAGAGGCACCGGGCCTTTTCCAAAACTCAGCCACTTCACTGGCATTCTCCTTCTTCACATGCACCGGGCCTTTTCCAAAACTCAGCCGCTTCACAGGCATTCGCCTTCTTCACAGGCACCAGGCCTTTTCCCAAAACACAGCTTCTTCACAGGCATTCGCCTTCTTCACAGGCACCGGGCCTTTTCCCAAAACACAGCTTCTTCACAGGCATTCCCCTTCTTCACAGGCACCGGGCCTTTTCCCAAAACACAGCTTCTTCACAGGCATTCGCTATCTTCACAGGCACCGGGCCTTTTCCTAAAACACAGCTTCTTCATAGGCACCGGGCCTTTTTCAGGGGTAAAACCTTCGGAGGTGTTGGATGTTCCACGCGTTCTAGACGGGCACCCCCTCCTGGGTCTCCAAGCGTGCGGAGTCGGGCCTGGAAACATGAACATTCTTAAACGGACCCTCCCACATGGGAGAGAGCTTATGCAGCCCCTCCCTGGAGAGAACCCGTCTGAGCACAAGGTCCCCTACCTCGAGAGTCCTGGGGCGGATGTTGCGGCAGTGGTATCGCCGTAGTGCTTGTTGGTACCTTGCTGCCCGCAGCGCGGCTTCTCGGCGATGCTCCCCCCAACAAGAGATCTGTCCCCCGCATGGTGTCCTACTGCGCTTCGTCGGACGCTAGGACCCGCGCGGAACAACGTCTGACCTCGTGAGGGAGAATGGCTTCAGCTCCATAAACCAGAAAGAACGGGGTCTCGCCAGTCGGCTTGGTTGCGGTCGTGCCGATTGACCACAACACGGACTGGAGCTCGTCGTACCAGCCCCTGCCATAGGTTTCCAGCTTCTTCTTGAAGGTCCTGGTCTTGAGGCCCCTCAGGACCTCTCCATTGGCTCGCTCGGCCTGACCGTTGCTTCACGGGTGCGCCACCGAAGCATAGCATATCTGTGTTCCAAGGTTAGCACAGTATGTTTTGAAGAGGTTACTGGTGAACTGCGAACCATTGTCGGTGATGATGCGGTTCGGCACCCCGAATCGGCTCACGAGGCCCTTGATGAACTTGACCGCGGAGCCTGCGGGGATGGTGCGGACAGCTTCCACCTCAGCCCACTTGGTGAATTTGTCCACAGCGACGTAGAGGTAGCGGTAGCCCCCTGGCGCCCGAGGGAACGGGCCTAGGATATCCAGTCCCCAGACTGCGAAGGGCCATGAGAGGGGTATAGTCTGCAGACCTCCCGCCGGCTGATGGATCTACTTGGCATGGAACTGACAGGCCTTGCAAGCTTTCACCAGTTCCACAGTGTCATTGAGTGACGTGGGACAATAGAACCCGTTGCGGAACGCCTTGCCAACGAGAGTTCGTGATGACGAGTGATGCCCACAGTCGCCACCGTGTATGTCTGCCAGTAGCTCCTTCCCTTGCTCCCTGGAAATGCAACGTAGGGACACATCATTCGGTCGTCTTCGGTAGAGCTCCCCATCCTTAAGGCAGTATGTTGTGGCCTGCCGTGCCACACGCTCCGCTTCCTCCTCCTTTTCCGGCAACATGCCTCGCGTCAGGTAACTCCTAAGCTCCGTGATCTAGCACCCCTCCTGAGGTTCCAGCGCGAGGAGCAGGCGCGCTCCTGACGTCAGGCCACAGACCGGGGCTCTCGAGGCAGGCGGCTGGGGGAGCTCCCCCCGATGCTGCGCCGTGCTTGACAGTGATGGCATCGCCGAGGGCTTGAAGAGCCGCTCCTCGAAGACGCCGGGCTCCTGAGGTAGCCGCCTGGATGCCCTTTTTGCGATGTCATCAGCCTCTTGATTGGTGCCGCGAGGCACATGCAGCAACTCCAGCCCCCAAAACTGCTTCTCCATCCTGCGGACCTCCACGAGGTAGGCTTCCATGTGCTCATCCTTTGGTTTGTATACTTTGTTGGAGAAGTTGACGAGGAGCTTCGAATCACCCTTGATGGTGAGGCGCTTCACCCCCAGGGCGACTGCGGCCTTCAGGCCTGCTATCAGGCCTTCATATTCTGCTATGTTGTTGGAGACCTTTTCCCCGTGCTGAAAACAGAGTTGCACGGCATAATAGAGCTTGTCTTGAGGGGGGATACGAGTACCAGACCAGCCCCCGCGCCGTGTCGGGAGAACGCCCCGTCGAAGTACATGACCCATCCGTCCGGTGCCTCGCTCCCTGGGGAGAGCGATCGATCCTCGCCAGCCTCGAGGCCTGGCGCCTCTGCCCATTCCGCCACGAAGTCCGCAAGCGCGGCCCCCTTGATGACTCTGGTTGTGCTGAATTCTATCTGAAATGCTTGCAACTCGATGTTCCACTCAGCGACTCTTCCAGCTGAGTTGGGGCTCCTGAGCACCCTTTCCAAGGGGTATACTGAGACAACCTTGATGGGATGGCCTTGGAAATAGTGCCACAGCTTGCACGAGGCCACCAATAGCGTGAGGAGGAGTTTCTAAGGCATGGGGTACCGTGCCCTTGCGTCCCGCAATATCGTGCTGACGAAGTACATAGGGTGCTCGACTAGGTTGGGAGTGCTGGTGCCGCTAGTGTCCTCCGGAGGCCAGGGCGCCTCCTGAGACAACGGCGCCCCCAGCGACTGGTCGCCTGGAGGAGGGGCCTCCTCTGTTTCGGGTGTGCTTCCCTTCTGTGGCTGGTCCTTCTCGGTTGCAGCCGCGGTCTCTATGAGGCCCTCTCGGCCCTGCTTTGCTTTAAACCGGACGGTTGCTGCAGCCTTGGTCCTATGCTCCTCCCTAACAGCCACCAGGGCTGTGCTGGCAGAGTAGGGGGTGGCCGCAAGGTAGAGCACCAGGGGCTCCTGAGGGAGCGGAGCCACCATCACCGGGGGGCTGGTCAAGTACCTCTTGAGATTCTGAAACGCCTTGTTGGCCTCTTTAGTCCATTCAAAGGGGCCCTTCTTCTTCATCAGCTTGAAGAAGGGCAGCGCTCGTTCCCCCAGCTTGGAGATGAAACGCCCTAGTACGGTCACGCGCCCGGTGAGCTTCTGCATCTCTCTGAGGGTCTTCGGCGGGCTCATGTCCTTGACTGCTTTTACCTTTTCTTGGTTGGCCTCGATGCCCCGGTGGGATACTAGGAAACCCAGGAGCTTGCCCGAGGGGACTCCAAACACACACTTCTCCGGGTTGAGCCGCAGGTCCATTTCGTTAAGGCTCGCGAAGGTTTCCTCCAAGTCCGGTATCAGGGTTTTTGCCTCCCGAGACTTCACCACAATGTCATCAACATAGGCCTCAGCATTCTTCCCGAGCTGCCGACCCAAGGTGATGTGCATCAGCCGCGGAAAGGTCGCACCGGCATTGTGCAACCCAAACGGCATGCACGTATAGCAGTACACTCCGCACGGGGTCAGGAAGGCCGTCTTTTCCACATCTTCTACTGCCATCTTGATATAGTGGTAGCCGGAGAAGGCATCCAGGAAACACAACAAGTCGCACTCGGCGGTGGAGTCGATGATCTGATCGATGCGAGGGAGCGGGAATGGATCCTGCGGGCAGGCCTTGTTGAGGTTGGTGAAGTCGACACACATGCGTTCCTTTCCCCCCTTCTTCGACATGACAACAGGGTTAGCCAGGCAGTCTGGGTAGCGGACCTCGCGAATGACCCCCGTCGCCTCCAACCTGCGGGTCTCTTGGACGATGAAAGCTTGCTTCTCAGTGGACTGCTGCCTCGCCTTCTGCTTCACTGGGCGCACGTTGGGGCACACATTGAAGTGATGCTCGATTACGCCCCTCGGGACCCTGCTAGCTGATCAGGTTCCCATGCGAATACCTTCTTGTTCGCGCGCAAGAATTTTACCAAGGCTTCCTCTTGTTCGGGCTCGAGGTTGGCGCCTATGGTGAAGGTGGCAATGGTAGATCCATCCTCGTCGACCAGTACCTGCTTGGTTTCCGCCTTGTCCTGAGTGAATAGCTGCTTCTTCTTGGCCGGTGCAACCCCCTTGGGTTTAGACGCATCTGAGTCGGCGGGCTGCGCCACCGCCGTGGCCTTGAAAGCGAGCTTGAGCGCTTGCAACACATCCCTGGTGTCTCCAGACATGGTGAGGACGCCGCTACTCCCGGGCATCTTCATGAGGTTGTATGCTGGGTGAGTTGCGGCCATGAACCGGGCTAGTGCCGGGTAGCCAAGGATGGCATTGTATGGGAGGCCGATGGGGGCGATGTCGAAGTCGATTAGCTCCGTGCAGAAGTTGTCGTAGGTGCCGAAGGTCACCGGAAGGCGGATCTGCCCCAGGGAGCCGGTGGAGCCGCCTCCGACGCCCAAGAAGGGCCTGCTGGGCTGCAGTCGCTCCAGCGGTACGTGGAGAAGGCTGAAGGCCTCCACTGAGAGCATGCTGAGGCCAGCGCCGCCATCGATGAGGGTCTTGGTGACTGCCACGTTGCAGATGGTGGGGGTGCATAGCATTGGGAGCACGCCCGAGCAGGCCGAGTTGGAGGGGTGATCATCTGAGCTGAAGGCCAGATCGGCTTTAGGTGCCGCTCAACCCGGAGGCGCCCCGCGCGGCACGGAAGCAGCGCCGATCTGGCGGATAAATGACTTGATATGGTGGCCTGAAGGTGGTGCCTGCGAGCCGCCTAGGAGAGCTGCGACGACTGGATGCACTGGTGCAGCATACTGGGCGAGGAAAAGGCCGTGCAACTCCCCCCAGGAGGCCATGGAAGACGTTGGCAGGTGGAGCAGCCACATGCGCGAGACATCAGTGAGGGCCATGGGAAACCAGTTGGCCATGACCCTGTCGTCGCCCCCGGCCTCGAGGACGGCCTCCTCGTACGCCAGCAGGAAAGCCAACGGATCGGCCGCGCCGTTGTAGCACGGTGGCATCTTCGGCTTGAACTTTTTCGGCCATTGCACCTGCCGCAAGGTGGGGGCCAAGGCTCGGAGCCCCCCGGCCCCCATGCTGGCGCTGGCGACCGGAGCGGGCGGCGCGTGGCCCACCATGAGGGCAAACCGCAGTGTTGACAGAGAGTGGGTTGGTGGAAGGGAAAGCTCCGGCGCACCCCTACCTGGTGCGCCAAATATCGGATTTCGGGTTCCGACAGACCCTTGAGGTTTGAACACTGGGGTGCACGCGGAGATCACACCTCCTGTCTACCCATGTCTCACCGCCTCGCCATGATCTAAAACTACAGGAAGAATAACACAAGGGACACGAGATTTATACTGGTTCAGGCCACCATTGTGGTGTAAATACCCTACTCCAGTTTGTGGTGTGGTGGATTGCCTCTGGGGCTGATGAGGAACAGTACAAGGGGAGAACAGCCTCGCGAGGGTCTATTCTTGGTTGGTGCGATGAACTGCTAGGGGGAATTCAGTCGCCTCTCTATCTCTCTCTCTATGACTCAGATGCGGATCCGATCTCCCTACCCTATGGGTGGCTAGTCCTATTTATAGGCGAAGGCCCCGGGCCTCTTCCCAAATATTGAGCGGGAAGGGCGACAACAATTGGCCATTTTGAAGTGGAACATCTAGTACACTTATCCTGACTAAAGTTGGTCCTCGCCTGCCAAAGACCCGAACGATGACGTTGGCTTGGGCTCCATGATGACCTCCGCTCTGCCGTCCTGCTGGTCTTGGTCTTGTTGCACCGAAATGGTTGCCTTTGCTTGATACCCTTGCCTGCGCTTGCCCCCTTTGCACCAAAGAGGATACAAGGACTCTACGCAGGCCGGCGCCCGCCTGGCCTTGTTCATCATGGCTTGCGTCACGGGCACCTCGTCAGGTACCCCGCCTTGATCTCTCCGCCTCCTCGCAAGCCAGCCTGACGAGGCTGTGCCTGAGGAAGCCTCCTGTCGTCCGCCCCGCGAGGCTTGGCCCCTCGTGAGGGTCTTGGGCATGTGGTGATGAAGATGGGCCGTACTGGGCCACTCCCTGAGCCACGCCGCAGGCCGCAAGCAAGCAAGTCTGGGTACCCCCGTTCCCAGAACACCGACACCAAAAAGTTTCAGAAGAATTAGAGAACAGAAATAAAAAGAAAGGACAGAAAACCCACCTAACCTACCTCGCGCCACCAACCAGCCCGGCACTGTAGCTGGTCGGCCTAGCCCACCTGGGTTCTCTGTCGTCTCCTTCCCCGGGCCAGTAGGCAGAGCGCGTGGCCGCAGCGCGCCAACACGCGCCGCGGGCACCTCTTGCTTGCCGCTCCCCTCGACGCCTTGGCCTTCTCTGGTGGCGCCACGCACCCCCTGGAACCCTCTCGCTCACTCCCTCGTCCCCATCTCCTCCCCTGGCTCTCCCCTCCAACACAATCGAGCGCGTCGTCGCCGCCGTTCGCCGCCATTGCCCCCAGAGCCACTGTCTCGCCTCGCCGACCCGCCCAGAAGAAACACAGGGTCGTCTTCATCATCTACGAGGAGACACGCGACGCCGGACGCCCCGCATCGGCGGCTACCTCGCCTTCTTCCTCCTTTGCCGTCCGAGATCGCCGTCGTTGCTTCGTCGCCTCCATACCTCCCCCGAGCCCGCTCAACATCTCGTCGTGATCGCCGTGAGCCCCTATACCATTCCCCTCTTCTCCCCATGTCGTTTGCCCGCTCTAGCCGTTGTTTCCGTCGGACCCGAGAACTCACCGCCGCCGGACTTCACACCTCCATGGCCAGAGCCCGTGTACGTCACTCCTGAGCATGAGAGTGTGCTCCTAGTGTCTCCAGGGAGCTAACCCACAGCCCGTCCTGCTCCCTAGTGCACCGCAGCCCCGTGCCCACACTAGACCGAGCTCCGGCCGCCGCCGCGAGCTCGTTTCCAGCGAGCTTCGGCCACCCCAGCTAGTCCCGCTTCCCCCACCAGTCACGGCTCACTCCCAGGAGCATGTAGGCGCAAACGGCGTTGCAAACCGATCCCTGGGGGCGATTTCCGACGCGCTCCGCCACGTCTGGCCTTGCCGATGACTCAACGCCGGCGGGTTTGACCCCACTGACCCGGGGTTTGACCCTGTTTGACTTCCCCAGGGTCACCGACAAGTGGGCCCAGGCCCCTGCTAATTTGGGTTAAGCGCTAACTAATTTATTTAGCCCTGTTAAACACTGACATGCGGGCCCAGGGCCTTAACTAGTCTAGTTTAGTATAAGTTTAGAGCTAATTAACTTAGATTAATTAGTTTAGTCATTGACTAGTGGGCCAACTTGTCAGGTTTGTCCTGGACGGCGCCTGTTGACCTGCTGAGGTCAGCATGACCTAATGCTGACGCAATAAGTCATTTTCTGGATTAAACTTAATTCAGGAAATTCCAGAAAATGTGCAAAACTTCTAAAATTCATATAAATTCAACGATAACTCCAAATGAGATAAGTTATATATGAAAAATGATCAAAAAAATCCAATATATCCATCTGTACTTGTTTCATGCATGTTTAAACAACTTAACCTTGCTGTTTAGTTCAAAACATGTTAAGGCACTATTTAAATTCATAATTTGAATTTGGGGTTGAACCTTTGGTTCAAAATGACCCTAATCCATCTCGTTGTAGTTGCATTAGGCCAACACACTCATATTGTCATGTCATGAGCATGCATCATATTGTCGCATTGCATTGATTGTGTTCTTCCTTGTTTGCCGGTATTTGTCCCCTTTCGATAGATGTGGTTTCGACGATGAGTTCAATGACACGGATGAAGAGCTATTACTATCTTCAGAAGTGTTAGGCAAGCAAAACCCCCTTGTTCATTCTGATACAATCCCACTCTCTCGCTCCTGCTCTCTTTTACTGCATTAGGACAACAATGATTCAATTGTTACCTGCTATGGTAGTTGAACCCCTTTCCTCTGCATGACCTGTCATTGTCACAGTAAATAGATAAACCCACTAGCATGAGTAGGAGTTTTTTGAGCCCTGATGTGCCTATTCATTCATGCTTGTTTGTCATGCCTGCTATGCTTAGAGTTGTGTCGGGTCTGATTCATCGATGATGAATTGGAATGGTGATGAACATGTGCTACTGTGTTGGAGCTAAGTGTGTGAACATGATTTGGTAAAGGTATCGATGAGAGGCCATGTAGGAGTACATGGTGGGTTGTTTCATTGGAATCGTCCTTAAGCACTGCGATCAATATGTGTGATTTAAGATTTAGCTACTACCATGCCTTGGGCCCGAAACCAATGGACCCTCTCGGCTTCTTAATCACCCTTGTCCTCTGTCCAGGAGTTGCAAGTAGTTTTTGGTGTTTGTAGTATGCTGGAGGCCGTGCGCAGCGCTGACCCGAGGGGTGGGCTGTGATGCGGTAAGCACGTGGCCGGGTATGCCGAGCGCCCGTTTGGTGCCACGGAACCTTGTACACATCATTTGGGGCCGTACGTGGAAACCTCGGCCGGACTCCCTGCGGAGGGAACCTGAATAGGCGATAAACCTAGACTAGAGACTTTAGTGTTTAGGTAGGCCGTGGCCGACACCCTCGTTGGGCTTCCGCTTGAAGGTTGCCGAGTACATGTCGTGTAAACGACTGTAAGTGGTGAGAGCCTATGTGAAGTACACCCCTTCAGGGTTAACATCATCTATTCGAATAGCCGCGTCCATGGTAAAGGACCTCTGGGTTGCCTATACAGTTCATAGACAAGTGAAAGTGGGTACTCTAAAATGCGTAAGATAAGCGTGAGTGCTATGGATGGCGTTCTCGTAGGGAGCTGGGAGCGGATCCATGGTGGTGTATTGATATGGTGAATATGTGGACTCGTGTGCGCCACCTCAAAAGAGTTACTTGTAGTCGTAGTTCAGGATAGCCACCGAGTCAAAGCTGGCTTGCTGCAGTTAAACTCCACCACCCCCTTTGTTTATAATGATGCATATGTAGATAGCATGATGTAAGTCTTGCTGGGTACATTTGTACTCACGTTTTCTTAATTTATGTTTTTGCAGAGATACCTCGGTCTTCCTAGTAGTTTCGCGTGGACTTCGACATTTATCTTGTTACCTCAGCTACAATCTGGTGCCCTCGACAGGATCTGGTAGATAGTCAAGCTTCTCAGCCTTTTCCATTTGTAGACGTCTGTACTCAGACATGTTGTGCTTCCGTTGCTTGTATGCTCTGAATGTTGGGTCATGAGACCCATGTTTGTAATATCTCGCTCCTCGGAGCCTATTAAATAAAATACTTGAGTTGTAGAGTCATGTTGTGATGCCATGTTGTATTTGCACATATCAAGCATATTGTGTGTATGTTATTGAAATGCTTGGTATCTGAGGGATCTGACTATCTAGTTGTTTATCCTTGGTAGCCTCTCTTACCGGGAAATGTCTCCTAGTGCTTCCACTAAGCCATGGTAGCTTGCTACTGCTCTGGAACACTTAGGCTGGCCGGCATGTGTCCTTCTTCGTTCCTATGTGTGTCCCTTCGGGAAAATGTCACGCGGTGATCCTTCAAGTCCTTGTAGCTTTCTACGACTTGGGATTCATTCGTTGTTGATCGACACGTTCGGTGCTGGGTCATGTATGCCTGTCCCTGTAAGTTAGCGCCACCTTGGGTTCATGACTAGCCATGTCCGCCCGGGTTCTTTGTCATATGGATGCTAGCAACACTATCATATACGTGAGCCAAAAGGCGCAAATGGTCCCGGGCCTGGTATGGCGACACCCGTGGGAATACCGTGCGTGAGGCCGCAAAGTGATATGAGGTGTTACATGCTAGATCAGTGTGGCATAGGATCGGGTGAGTGAGTCCTAGACTAAGGGGTCCTCGGACAGCCGGACTATATACTTTGGCCGGACTGTTGGACTATGAAAGCTCATGTCCGGATGGGGCTCTCCTTTTGCGTGAAAGGCAAGCTTGGCGATTCGGATATGTAGATTCCTTTCTCTGTAACTGACTTTATACAACCCTAACCCCCTCTGGTGTCTATATAAAGCGGAGGGTTTAGGCTTCTAGGGTTTAGCCACAACAATCTTAACCTCATAGGCTAGACTTCTAGGGTTTATCCATTACGATCTCGTGGTAGATCAACTCTTGTAATACTCATATTCATCAAGATCAATCAAGCAGGAGGTAGGGTATTACCTCCATGGAGAGGGCCCGAACCTGGGTAAACATCATGTCCCCTGTCTCCTGTTACCATTAGCCTTAGACACACAGCTCGGGACCCCCTACCCGAGATCCACCGGTTTTGACACCGACATTGGTGCTTTCATTGAGAGTTGAACTCAAGCAGGCCGGCAAACTCAACGCAGAACACAAAGTGAAGGGACCTGAGAGCGAAGACGAGGACGAACCTTGCCAGCCGAACACGGGGGGACAGAAGAAATTTCCACCAGAGATCGAAACAGTGAATATGATCTATGTCACTCATATCCCAAAGAGGGAGCACAAACGCACACTCTGAGATGTCTATGCCGTTGAGCCCGTCGCCCCAAATTCAACCCATGATCGGCCTGCCCGATCACCTTTGATCGCAGGGATCATCCGACTAGTATCCGTCATGGGGGTTTGGCTGCCGTAGTGCTCGACCCAATAATCGATGGATACCACCTCACTCAAGTCCTCATGGACGGCGACAGTAGTCTCAATCTGATATATCAGGACACTGTCCGCAAGATGGGGATATACCCGCCAAGAATCAATCCAAGCAGCACTACCTTTAAAGGAGTCATACTGGGCGTGGAAGCCCGCTGCACGAGCTCTCTGACATTGGATGTTGTATTTGTCTCCGCAGAAAACTTTCGAAGTGAAGAACTAATCTTCGACATTGCTCCGTTCTGAAGCGGCTATCATGCACTACTCGTAAGAATGACCTTCGCCCATGTTAATGCAGTCCCACATTACGCTTATCTAAAACTCAAAATGCCTAGACCACGTGGCGTTATCATGGTCAACGGAAATACAGAGCGCTCACTTCATACAGAAGAATACACGGCAGCTCTTGTAGTCGAAGCACAAAACGGCCTATTCAAGCCGAGCAGCTCATTGGTCTTTAAGACCGCGGAACCAGCTAAACGTATCCGGCGTACACCTCAGTGCGGTAGCTTAGATAAACCTGAACTCGATTAGCAGCTACGCCGCCATCGACCGCCCCATAAGGAGACCGCATATGTGCCATGTATACATAAATATACACTCAAAACTCCTTGGGTGGCGATGGGGGCACACTGCACACAAAAAGTCCATAGTTTGGCTCGACCCTATTCGGACTCCAGAAGCTATATTTCACGGTTCACTAAAACAAACCAGCTTTACATACGGCTACACCAGAATTATTTTACCTGCTTTTTTCCTTTCTACAAAGGACCATCATACTATACCCTTCAAGGACACCTCACAACGGAGACAAAGGCGTAGACGTGCAGCAGGGCCCCGTATTAAGGTTTCTCTTTTCGAATACGACCCTATATAAACCTTTTTTATCTCTTTTTTTATAGTTTCCTGGCATGTAAAATGTCCAAGAAAGATATCGGCATTATCTGTAAACATATGGCTCGCCGTACTAAAGTGGATGTTATAGAAGCAACTCGGTTCGTATTGGGTTTTGAGATATATGCTCTCACCACCTGTGCTCCTTCCGCACGTGGGATTGCCATACGTTCCTTGATACCAGGGCCTATCACCAGAGGCTGCATTCAGCCCAGTGTATATTGAAAAGTTTGGACACCTGTAGGGAGTGTTCGGCGTCGCGAGTTTGGCCTTATATCCATCAGCTCCGAATCATGTCTTTGGTCAACGGTTGGGTTGCCCGGCTCCTGTGCTTACTACCTTATGTTCCGCTATATTGGATAGGGTAGTAAAGGGAGAACTACTGCGGTTGTGTCCCGGCTCATCCGGATGAGCACCTCAGTAGAGAAAGTCGAAAACTGACTGTCATGATGCGGTGAGAGCTGGTCAACCACTCGATGACTCATTGGAATCTTTGCTATTCCCTCCGTGTTAAACAAAGGACCGTCCTTTGATGACCCACAACTATAGGGGATCTATCATAGTCCTTTCGATAAGCAAGAGTGTCGAACCCAACAAGGAGCAGAAGGAAATGACAAGCGGTTTTCAGTAAGGTATTCTCTGCAAGCATTGAAATTGTAGGTAACAGATAGTTTTGTGAAGGGATAATTTGTAACGGGTAACAAGAAATGAAAGTAATAAGGTGTAGCAAGGTGGCCCAATCCTTTTTGTAGCAAAGGACAAGCTTGGACAAGTTCTTATAATGAGAAAAGCACTCCCGAGGACACATGGGAATTATCGTCAAGCTAGTTTTCATCACGCTCATATGATTCACGTTCGTTACTTAGATAATTTGATATGTGGGTGGACTGGTGCTTGGGTACTGCCCTTTCTTGGACAAGCATCCCACTTATGATTAACCCCTATTGCAAGCATCCGCAACTACAAAAGAAGTATTAAGGTAAACCTAACCATAGCATGAAACATATGGATCCAAATCAGCCCCTTATGAAGCAACTTATAAACTAGGGTTTAAGCTTGTGTAACTCTAGCAACCCATCATCTACTTATTACTTGCCAATGCCTTCCTCTAGGCCCAAATAATGGTGAAGTGTCATGTAGTCGACGTTCACATAACACCACTAGAGGAGAGACAACATACATCTCATCAAAATATCGAACGAATACCAAATTCACATGACTACTAATAGCAAGACTTCTCCCATGTCCTCAGGAACAAACGTAAGTACTCACAAAGCATATTCATGTTCATAATCAGAGGGGTATTAATATGCATTAAGGATCTGAAAAAATGATCTTCCACCGAATAAACCGACTAGCATCAACTACAAGGAGTAATCAACACTACTAGCAACCCACAGGTACCAATGTGAGGTTTGGGTACAAAGATTGGATAAAAGAGATGAACTAGGGTTTGAGAGGAGATGGTGCTTGTGAAGATGTTGATGGAGATTGACCCCTCCCGATGAGAGGATCGTTGGTGATGACGATGGTGATGATTTCCCCCTCCCGGAGGGAAGTTTCCCCGGTAGAACGGCTCCGTCAGAGCCCTAGATTGGTTCCGCCTCGTGGCGGCGAAGTTTCGTCCTGTAAGCTTGCTTACGATTTTTTTTTCAGGGTAAAAGACTTCATATAGCAGAAGATGGGCACCGGAGGGCCACCAGGGGGCCCACGAGGCAGGGGGCGTGCCCTGTAAGGGTGGGCGCGCCCCCACCCTCGTGGCCAGGGTGTGGGCCCCCTCTGGTACTTCTTTCCCTCAAGAATTATCATTAATTCCAAAAATGACTTTCATGGAGTTTCAGGACTTTTGGAGCTGTGCAGAATAGGTCTCCAATATTTGCTCCTGTTCCAGCCCAGAATCCCAGCTGCCGACATTCTCCCTCTTCATGTTAAACCTTGTAAAATAAGAGAGAATAGCCATAAGTACTGTGACATAACGTGTAATAACATCCCATAATGCAATAAATATCGATATAAAAGCATGATGCAAAATGGACGTATCAACTCCCCCAAGCTTAGACCTCGCTTGTCCTCAAGCGGAAGCCGATATTGAAAAATATGTCCACATGTTTAGAGATAGAGGTGTCGATAAAAATAAAATACGGACATGAGCGCATCATGATTATTCTTATAACAGCAACATAAATATATTTTGTCATGTGATTTCTTATGCTCAAGTAATAATCTATTCACAGTGTCAAGTGTGGTTCAGAAACTTCATTGAGAAACTAACAAACTATAATATCAGTCACTGAAGCAATTGCAATTTATCATAACATTGGAAAGAGTCAAGAATAGAGCTTTTCAGCAAGTCTACATACTCAACTATCATTTACTCTTCTACAATTGCTGACACTCACGCAATACTTATGGTTCTGGAGTTTTAATCAGACACAGAAAAAGATAGGGGCTTATAGTGTTGCCTCCCAACGTTTTACCTCAAGGGTAATGTCAACAATAATAGTTCATGCTAACTTACATCCAATTGGATATATATATCACGATCTTTCCAACACGAGGTGCTTGCCAAAGGATAAAATAAAAAGGGAAATGTGAAGATCTCCTTGACTCTTGCATAATGTAAAAGACATAAAGTAAAAAGATAGGCCCTTCGCAGAGGGAAGCAGAGGTTTGTCATGTGCTTTTATGGTTGAATGCACAAAATCTTAATGCAAAAGAACGTCACTTTATATTGCCACTTGTGATATGAACATTTATTATGTAGTCTGTCGTTTTTATTACTTCCATATCACAGGATCGTATAAAGCTTATTTTCTCCGCACTAATAAGTCATACATATTTAGAGAGCATTTTTATTGCTTGCAACATGACAACTTACTTGAAGGATCTTACTCAATCCATAGGTAGATATGGTGGACTCTCATGGCAAAACTGGGTTTAAGGATATTTGGAAGCACAAGTAGTATCTCTACTTGGTGCAAGGAATTTGGCTAGCATGAGGGGGAAAGGCAAGCTCAACATGTTTGAATAATCCATGACAATATACTTTAACTGAGATGTGAGAAAACATAACCCATTACGTTGTCTTCCTTGTCCAACATCAACTCTTTCACATGTCATACTTTAATGAGTGCTCACAATCATAAAAGATGTCCAAGATAGTATATTTATATGTGAGAACCTCTCTTTCTTTATTACTTCCTATTAATTGCAAAAATGACCAAAACTATGTTTGCCAACTCTCAACAACTTTTATGCCTCATACTCTTTATGTGTGAAGTCATTACTACCCGTAAGATCAATATGAACTCTTTATTTGTTTTTACTCTTTTGTGCACTTAAGATCATAGCAAGATAGCAAAGCCATTGACTCAACACTAATCTTTATTATATATATAGCTCATAGACTCAATTACATAGAGGGATTACAAAGCAAAACTCAAAACTAATTCATACCAAAACTTTATTCTACTAGATCAAGATATTACCAAAAGGATCAAACTAAGTAAAACGGTAAAGATATGAGTGTGATGGTGATACGATACCGGGGCACCTCCCCAAACTTGGCAGTTGCCAAGGGGAGTGCCCATACCCATGTGATTATGTCTCCTTTGCTAGTGAAGAAGGTGGTGATGATGATGGATAGTAGAAGAACGAGCGTAGAAGCTCTTCCAATTTGCGGATAATGCCCTTAAGTGCGACGATATGATCCTTCAACAAAAGATTTTCCTGTGTGAGATACTTGTTTTGTATGCGAGCTAACTAAATCATCTTGGAAGCTTCAATCTCAGTTGGGGTAAAGAGGTTAGTAAGAGGTTGAGGGATGTTTTCTTCTTCTGCCTCGGGAGCTTGATCCTCCATGGCCTTCTTGATCCCTTCATCCTTGTTTATCCCCTTAGGTTCTTCTCTCTTTAGCTCTATATTCAATAGCCAAGCATCCTTGTCTTCATTGTTGAAGGTGGGTGCCGTCATCATACTCTAGATCTTTTAGAAAAACAGCTCAAAACGAAGACAAAAGATTTTTGCATGATACGGTGGTCAAAACCTCCGGGAGATTATATAATGAATTCTTACCAACCAAAAGAAGTATCGTACAAGAAAACGGAGTCCGGAGAGCACACGAGGTGCCCACGAGGCAGGGGGGGCGTGCCCAGTAGGGTAGGGCATGCTCTCCACCCTCGTGGACGCCTCGTGTCCTTCCTGGACTACTTCTTATTTTCCTATTTTCTTAAATATTCCAAAACGGAGAAAAAATGCTATTAGAATTGTTTTGGAGTCGGTTTACTTACCGTACCACATACCTATTACTTTTCGGAGACTGAAACATTCTGGAAAGTGTCCCTTATGTATTCCTCCGGGGTTACGGTGTCAATAATATTGGTTTCAACATTTATAGGATTACCTGAGATATAATGTTTGGTTCTTTAACCGTTCACCACCCTCAGACTTGTGCCTTCGAAGTTGTTGGTTTTTATGGCACCGGAACGATAGACCTCCTCGATAACGTAAGGCCCTTCCCATTTAGAGATAAGTTATCCTGCAAAGAATCTTAAACGAGAATTGAAAAGCAACACATAATCACCTACGTTAAACTCACACTTTTGTATCCTTTTGTCATGCCATCTTTTAACTTTTTCTTGAAACAGCTTGGCATTCTCATATGCTTGGGTTCTCCATTCATCAAGTGAGCTAATGTCAAATATCCTCTTCTCACCAGCAAGTTTGAAATCATAATTGAGCTCTTTAATAGCCCAATATGCCTTATGTTCAAGTTCGAGAGGTAAGTGACATGCTTTTCCACAAACCATTTTATATTGCGACATACCCATAGGGTTCTTATATGCAGTTCTATAAGCCCATAATGCATCATCAAGTTTCTTAGACCAATTCTTTCTAGATCTATTAACAGTCTTTTGCAAAATTAGTTTGAGCTCTCTATTACTCAGCTCTACTTGACCACTAGACTGTGGGTGATATGGAGATGCAATTCTATGATTAACATCATACTTAGCAAGCATTTTACGAAAAGCACCATGAATAAAATGTGAACCACCATTAGTCATTAAGTATCTAGGGACACCAAACATCGAAAAAATAACTTCTTTAAGCATCTTAATAGAGGTGTTATGATCAGCACTACTAGTTGGAATAGCTTCTACCCACTTAGTAACGTAATCAACAGCAACTAAAATATGTGTATACCCATTAGAGGCAGGAAAAGGTCCCATATAATCAAAGCCCCAAACATCAAATGGTTCAATAACAAGAGAATAATTCATAGGCATTTCTTGACGTCTACTAATATTACCAATTCTTTGACATTCATCGTAAGACAAGACAAACTTACGGGCATGTTTGAAGAGAGTAGGCCAATAAAAACTGGATTGCAATACCTTATGTGCAGTTCTATCTCCAGCGTGGTGTCCTCCATATGCCTCAGAGTGACACTTGCATAGGATCTGTTCCTGTTCATCTCAGGTACACAACGTATATTAACACCATCTACTCCTTCTTTATAAAGGTGTGGGTGATCCTAGAAGTAATGTCTTAAATCATAAAAGAACTTTTTCTTTTGCTGGTATGTGAAACTAGGTGGTATAAAATTAGCAACAATATAATTAGCATAATCAGCATACCATGGAGCAGTATGAGAAGCATTTATGACAGCTAATTGTTCATTAGGAAAGCTATCATCAGTAGGTAGTGGGTCATCAAGAACATTCTCTAACCTAGACAAGTTGTCTGCAATGGGGTCCTCAGCTCCCTTTCTATCAATAATATGCAAATCAAATTCTTGGAGCAAGAGGACCCATCTAATAAGTCTAGGCTTAGCATATTTCTTTTCCATAAGATATTTAATAGCTGCATGATCAGTGTGAATAGTTACTTTAGAATCAACAACATAAGGTCTGAACTTATCAAAAGCAAATACAACTGCTAAGAATTCTTTTTCAGTAGTAGCATAATTTCTCTGAGCAATGTCTAGAGTTTTACTAGCATATTGAATAACATTCAGTTTCTTATCAATTCTTTGCCCTAGAACAGCACCTACAGCATAATCGCTAGCATCACACATAATTTCAAAGGGTAAGTTCCAATCAGGTGGCTGAACAATAGATGCAGTAATCAAAGCTTTCTTAAGTATTTCAAATGCTTCTACACAATCATCATCAAAGACAAAAGGAGTATCTTTTTGCAATAGATTGGTCAGGGACCTGGAGATTTTAGAAAAGTCCTTCATGAACCACCTATAAAAACCGGCATGACCAAGCAAACTTCTTACACCTTTAATGTCCTTGGGACACGACGTCTTTTCAATAGCATCGACTTTAGCTTTATCAACTTCAATACCTCTTTCAGAAATTTTATGCCCCAAGACAATGCCTTCATTAACCATAAAGTGGCACTTTTCCCAATTCAAAACGAGACTAGTGTCTTCACATCTCTGCAAAACTCGATCAAGGTTGCTCAAGCAATCATCAAAAGAGGATCCATAAAACGGAGAAATCATCCATGAATAGCTCACAAATCTTTTCACAAAAGTCAGAGAATATAGCCATCATGCATCTTTGAAAGGTAGCAGGTGCATTACATAAACCAAAAGGCATACGTCTATAAGAAAAAGTACCGAAAGGGCAAGTAAAAATAGTCTTTGCTTGATCATCCCCCGACACAAGTATTTTAGAGAAACCAGAATAACCATCTAGAAAGCAGAAATGTGTATGTTTGGATAGTCTTTCTAGCATTTGATCAATAAAAGGTAAAGGGTAATGATCTTTTTAGTGGCCTTACTTAATTTACGGAAATCAATTACCATCCTATAACCTGTAATAATTCTTTGCGGGATATATTCATCTTTATCATTAGGAACGACAGTAATACCTCCCTTTTTAGGGACACAATGGACATGACTTACCCACTCACTATCAGCAACGGGATAAATTATACCTGCCTCAAGGAGCTTTAGTATTTCCTTTCTTACCACTTCTTTCATCTTAGGATTTAACCGTCGTTGATGATCTCTAACTGGTTTGGCGTCTTCGTCCAATTTAATTTTGTGTTGGCATAGAGTGGGACTAATGCCCTTAAGATCATCAAGAGTATATCCAATAGCAGGACGGTGCTTCTTCAGAGTTTTCAATAATATTTCCTCCTCCTGCTCTCAAAGGTTAGCACTAATAATAACAGGATATATCTTCTTTTCATCAAGATAAGCATATTTAAGAGTATGAGGTAAAGATTTAAGCTCAAACACGGGATCACCCTTGGGTGGAGGGGGATCCCCTAGGATTTCAACAGGCAAGTTGTGTTTCAAAATAGGACCCTGTTTAAAGAATACTTCATCTATCTCCCTTCTTTCATTCATAAACATATCATTTTCATGGTCTACCAAATATTGTTCTAACGGATCAGTAGGAGGCATGGCAATAGAGGCAAGACCAATAATTTCATCCTTACTAGGCAATTCTTTATCATGGGATTGTCTATGAAGCTTAGCAAAATTATACTCATGAGACATATCTCCCAAGCCAATTGTAACAATATCGTTTTCACAATCAATCCTAGCATTGACAATATTCAAGAAGGGTCTACCAAATATAATGGGACAAAAGCTATCTTCTGGGGAACCAAGAACAAGAAAATCAGCAGGATATTTAACTTTCCCACACAAGACTTCAACGTCTCTAACAATCCCCATTGGTGAAATAATATCTCTATTTGCAAGCTTAATAGTGACATCAATATCTTCTATTTCAGCGGGTGCAATATCATGCATAATTTCTTTATATAAGGAAAAAGGTATTGCACTAGCACTAGCACCCATATCACATAAGCCATGATAACAATGATCTCCTATTTTAACAGAAATAATAGGCATGCCAACAATGGATGTATCTATCTTAGCATCGGGTCAAGCGATATTAGCAGCTTCATCACAGAAGTAGATAACATGCCCATCAATATTATCAGCCAAGAGATCTTCAACCATAGCAATACTAGGTTCAACTTTAATTTGTTCAGGAGGTGTATATGTTCTAGTATTACTCTTACGAACCATAGTTGAAGCTCTAGCATGATCCTTTATCCTAATAGGGAAAGGTGGTTTCTCAACATAAGTAGTAGGAACAATAGGGTCATTATAAATGATAATCTTTTCTTAAACTATAATAGGTGCAACTACTTTTACTTTAGTTGGAGGATTATATTTAAACCACTTCTCCTTAGGGAGATCAATGTGGGTAGCAAATGATTCACAGAAAGAAGCTACTATCTCAGAGTCAAGTCCATATTTAGTGCTAAATCCACGAAAAGCATCGGTATCCATAAAAGATTTAACACAATCAAACTTAAGTGTCATACCTGACTCCTTACCATCATCGGAATCCCAATCTTAAGAGTTGCATTTAATTCTTGCCAATAAGTCCCACTTGAATTCAATAGTCTTCATCCTATAAGAGCCAGCACAAGAAGTATCGAGCATGGTGCGATCATTGAGAGAAAGCCGAGCATAAATTTTTTGAATAATCATTTCTCTTGAGAGCTCATGATTGGGGTATGAATATAACATTGACTTAAGCCTCCGCCAAGCTTGAGTGATGCTTTCTCCTTCGCGAGGCCAAAAATTGTATATATAATTACGATCATGATGAACAAGATGCATAGGATAAAACTGCTGGGGAAATTCCAATTTCAATCGTTTATAGTCCCAAGATCCCATATCATCACATAGACTATACCATGTCAATGTGTCTCCCTTCAAAGATAAAGGAAAGACCTTCTTCTTAACAACATCATCGTGCATACCTGCAAGCTTAAATAATCCACAAACTTCATCCACATAGATAAGGTGTAAATCGGGATGCAATGTTCCATCTCCTGCAAACGTATTAGCTAGCAGTTTCTCTATCATACCCGAAGGAATTTCAAAGTAAAAAAAATAGTAGGTTCAGTAGGTTGAGGAGCAACTCTTTGATCTACTGTTCGGGGTGAAGATACCCCGAACAAGCCCCTCAAAGGATTAGTTTCCATAGTAACAAGTGACAATAAATTTCAGCACACTATATAAATGTTTTCTTACCAAGTTCCACTCATCGAAGGCGCTTCACTCCCCGGCAACGGCGCCAGAAAAGAGTCTTGATGACCCACAAGTATAGGGGATCTATCATAGTCCTTTTGATAAGTAAGAGTGTAGAACCCAATGAGGAGCAGAAGGAAATGACAAGCGGTTTCAAGTAAGGTATTCTCTACAAGCATTGAAATTGTAGGTAACAGATAGTTTTGTGATAGGATAATTCATAATGGGTAACAAGCAATGAAAGTAAATAATGTGCAACAAGGTGGCCCAATCCTTTTTGTAGCAAAGGACAAGCCTGGACAAGTTCTTATAATGAGAAAAGCGCTCCCGAGGACACATGGGAATTATCGTCAAGCTAGTGTTCATCACGTCATATGATTCACGTTCGTTACTTTGATAATTTGATATGTGGGTGGACTGGTGCTTGGGTACTGCCCTTTCTTGGACAAGCATCCCACTTATGATTAACCCCTATTGCAAGCATCCGCAACTACAAAAGAAGTATTAAGGTAAACCTAACCATAGCATGAAACATATGGATCCAAATCAGCCCCTTACGAAGTAACTTATAAACTAGGGTTTAAGCTTCTCTCACTCTAGCAACCCATCATCTACTTATTACTTCCCAATGCCTTCCTATAGGCCCAAATAATGGTTTAGTGTCATGTAGTCGATGTTCGCATAACACCACTAGAGGAGAGACAACATACATCTCATCAAAATATCAAACAAATACCAAATTCACATGACTACCAATAGCAAGACTTCACCCATGTCCTCAGGAACAAACGTAACTACTCACAAAGCATATTCATGTTCATAATCAGAAGGGTATTAATATGCATTAAGGATCTGAACAAATGATCTTCCACCGAATAAACCAACTAGCATCAACTACAAGGAGTAATCAACACTACTAGCAACCCACAGGTACCAATCTGAGGTTTGGGTACAAAGATTGGATACAAGAGATGAACTAGGGTTTAAGAGGAGATGGTGCTGGTGAAGATGTTGATGGAGATTGACCCCCTCCCGATGAGAGGATCATTGGTGATGACGATGGTGATGATTTCCCCCTCTTGGAGGGAAGTTTCCCCGCCAGAACGGCTCCGCCGGAGCCCTAGATTGGTTCCGCCAAGGTTCCGCCTCGTGGCGGCGGAGTTTCGTCCCTTAAGCTTGCTTATGATTTTTTTCAGGGTAAAAGACTTCATATAGCAGAAGATGGGGACCGGAGGGCCACCAGGGGGCCCACAAGGCAGGGGGCGTGCCCTGTAAGGGTGGGCACGCCCCCCACCCTCATGGCCAGGGTGTGGGCCCCCTCTAGTACTTCCTTCGCTCAATAATTATAATTAATTCCAAAAATGACTTTCGTGGAGTTTCAGGACTTTTGGAGCTGTGCAGAATAGATCTCCAATATTTGCTCCTTTTACAGCCCAGAGTCCCAGCTGTCGGCATTCTCCATCTTCATGTTAAACCTTGTAACATAAGAGAGAATAGCCATAAGTATTGTGACATAACGTGTAATAACAGCCCATAATGCAATAAATATCGATATAAAAGCATGATGCAAAATGGACATATCATCTTTCTGGTCACGTATGTACATGCACCGTATTCAGATAACCAGAGGCTATATAGTAGCCCCACCGTCAAACTCCTATGGCTAAGTGGAAGTCTTAAAGCTCTATAGTCTGATTGCCTGGTTCGCCGCACTAACACCTCCTTAACGGACCAAGACGTTCGGTCAAGTGTGCTCAAGTGCTTTTCCGAACACCCCCACATTATACGTGTGGGGGTTGAAGCTGACGACTGCAAACTTTCAGATTATATATAAAAAAGAGATGGCCGCACAGGAGGCACCAAAACTTCCCAGGCAAAAAGTATAAAAACATAGCCTTAAATATATCATAATATTGTTATTACAATTTTGATACACTTTACTCAAACATAATATATTTTTAGCACTGCCCCTCTATTAAGTGGGCACCCTCTAGGACATCTTCAAAGTAATGTTCTGGCATGTTAAGGTCCTTGCCTTCGGGTGGACTTTGCACTATAATATCGGTGGCCTTCATCTTCGCCCAGTATTTCTTGACACGGGCAAGGTCCATCCTTGCACCTTCTATGAACGTTGACCGCTTCAAACATCGATACGCGGCACCGCATTAACAAGCTACCGCACCAAACCGAAAGAACTATTCGGAATAGGTTCAGTTGGGCACAGCCGGGCTATGACGTCCTTCATGGCAGTGTCGGACATCTTGTGGAGCTCGGCCCACTGGGCCATCTGTTCGTTCAACAGTGGATGCTTCGGCGTGTCAAATTGCGACCAAAACAACTTTTCTGTCACATGTCCTTCTTGCGCGTGGAAAAACTGAATCGCATCACCAGCACTCTTCGGCAGGTCCATAAAGGTGTCTACAGAACTCCACAATTGATTAAGCGGCGCATACTTCGGATCGCCAAACTTAGTTTGCAATAAAAAGGGCTTACCAGCCGCAATCTCCCCAGCTTGTCAGATCTCCTCCCGAGCTGCTCTAGATTCAGACCGGGCTTCCTTCGCCTCTTGTAAGGCCTTGTCAAGATCGGCCACTTTGGCTTTGTTATCTTCCTCAAGAACTTGGCATCGGCTAGTGGCATTCTTCAGCTCAAGTGCCAGGATAGATATCCTCTCCTCGCACTGACGCCGAGCAGTTTGCTCGACTTTTAATTCAGCGGCTACCTTTTTGGTAGCCGCATTGCTCATCCTGGCTTGATCCTTGGCCCGGACAAGTTCTGCCCAAAGGGTTTGCGGCGGCACTACCTACAGTTATGCATATACAAATAATTAGTATCACGCTCATTCTATAATACTAGCACGTACTGAATGCGCCAAAGACATACCCTGAGCCTCGTCGAGCCGCCTGTTAATAAGCGTGTTGTCATCATCCGCCACATCAACTTTCTGCTTCAAATGTGCTACCTCGGTAGCTTGGGCAGTCGCTGCGGATGTAACAACCTGTGTTTCAATTAGTCAGATCATTTCCTGAGCATATATTTTTGATCCTCTGATCGCATCCCTTTGGATGTCAACCAGAGTCTTAGGGGCTACTATCTATACACAGGTGCAATTTGCATTTACAATATAATTGAAATTACACTACGTACCTCGAAGCCTCTTAGTAGGCTAGAGAAGGCTTCATTCAATCCTCTTTTCGCGTACCGAACTCTTTCAAACACCGTACCCATCAAGGTACAATGTTCCTCTGAGACGGAGGCATGTTGCAAAACGTCCATCAATGTATCCGGCATCTCCGGATCTGGAACAGGTAGTGCCGTCCCTTGAACATTCGATAGTCTGGGACTTTTGTTGTTCCCGGTAGGGGCCACACACCCCGGACCCTGGGCGGCCGAAGTATTACCTTCGGCCCCGGTCTTCACTGCCCCTTATGCCACTCGCAGACCGGGAAAGATCCTCCGGGACGACACCTCAGCGTCGTCTGCCGTATTAGGAAGGGACATCTATGGAGGCGTCTCGCTCTCCATCATCTCCGGAAGTAGATCCCCCGAAGAGGAGGACTATTGAGGAGGGTTGCGTGCCGGACTGCAAACATGTGTTTAAAATATTACCCTTATAGCCAGGAAAGAACGGGACATATTTAAAAACACCCTATTTCACTTACGATTCGGCTAAGGGCCTCTCTTTACGGGGTGACTGCGTGTCAACAACATCCCCTGACTAGGATACCTTCGCCCGCTTAGAAGCTACTCTTTCCGAGTCTTCGGAGGCGGCCCTTTTCCTCCCACGGGGAGAAGGGATGTCGGTTCGCCCTTCCCTTCCACCCTTGGAAGTGCAAGTTCTAATCTCCCCGGACAAATTGCCTGGTGTGCCTCCAATACGGAATCCGCCTCGGGCTACTTCGCCCTCCTCCTTACCTTCCCCCGCCGGCACTTGATATGGCGCAGGAGCCAGCATCCTTGTTAATACTGGATAGGCAGTGTCTTCGGGAAGTGGAGCCGAACACCTGATTCTCTCCGCCTTCTTTAGCCAGCCCTTGCCGGATAGAGTTTTATCAGTACATTGTCATGAATAATTTGACTAAATTGTGTTCGGGGGTCGAGTACTTACTGGAGTATCCGGATGGTTGTAGTCAAGACCGATGTCTTCTGTAGTATCCGCACTGTTTTCATGCGCTGAAGAACAATTTCCACATCTCTCTGAGCATCATGCCAGAGAGGTGCTGAAGGGTCCGTGGACCTTCCGGATTAAACTCCCACATGCAAAGAGGGCGTCGCTGACAGGGTAGGATCCGGTGGTCTAGCATTACTTGGATGACATCGATGAGACCGGTTGATGAGGACATCAATACCATTGTTACACCCACAGCCCCTGCTGCTATACATACTAGACCAATTACTAGAGCTCGCGCACGCCAACTAAATTACCAGGTACTTTCATTTCTTGGTAATGATTCTAATGTTCATGAGAATATGATGCTGCCTAAATTGGATACATTTGTTTTGCTTACAAATGAAGGGCCTAGCTTGGAGAAGGATGAACATTGGAGCAAGAGAAAGCATGGAGATGATGGCATGCACAAGGGGAACAAGAACGGAGTTACGAGTGATGATTTCGGGTCTTTGAAGCCACCATAACGAGTGCATGAAGCCTTGGACGAAATATACAAGATGCCACTTCTTAAATTTCGTCCAGAGGCTATTATAGGTGCTGCGTCACCTTTTTATTGGGCCAGGCCCATGTAATTTCGAAATACATTAGTATAGGCTATTTTTAGAGTCCGTATGTGTGGGGAAACAAGAGATAGGGTTGATTTTGGACCCCTCCACCAAGGGCCACGAAATTCCCCCACTCTTCCTCCATATATACAGCCCTTAGGGCACCGTTTAGACTTTGGGTTTTGTTTAGATTAAAGTTCGCCATAGCTGCAACTTCGCATACTTCGTTTGTGTTCAACGACCAGACAAAGGCGTCACAGAACCCCACCTTGATCAATAAAGCTTACATCTTATATTCGCAATATCCAGATTGCAATCTTAGTTTCTTGCTTGTTCTTCGTTTGCTCGCAAGAAACAGACCCTTGTGGTCAGGTTGATCGTGCTCCGGCGTGGTCAATAACCTCTCAGAGTTGGTTTAGCGATTGCTAAGGTGCGATGTCCTCGCACGTTCGTAGTCGGATCGTCAAAGTCGACTTCCACCAAAGCGAAATCCATCATCTCATCGAAAGACGGGACACCTTTGCCTCTATCAAGTGGTATCGGATTTCCAGGTTGCTCGGTGAGATTTTACAGTTTTTCATTGTTTAGATCGAGTCTGTTCTTTTCATACCTACAGTCCACGAAAAAGCCACAAAAAATTAGGGGTAGTCGGATCCATATACCACCACCAATCCGTGTCCTTATACCACCACCGATCCATATCCATATACTACCACCGCTACCACAACCGCTGCCATATACCACCACCAATCCGAGTTCCTTGCATATTAGGTTAGTTTTCAAGATTCATCTAGTTTCCGATTCGTGTTTCCTTGCCGGAGTAGGTTTCGAAAAAAAATGTGTTTCCTTGCCGGAGTCCGAAAACCACCCTCCGTTTAGGCCCAAAAATTTCCGAAATCGCACTTGTCAAAAAATTTTCTGGCTATCCTATTTTTAGGTGTTTCTAAGCGTATTGAGATAGTCACCGTTATAGAAAGTTTTTTTTGACCCATTTCCAGTTTTTGGATCCGGGCAGTCGAAAAATAAAATTTTGGTCGAAAAAAATTTCGTGCTCATCTTGTCAGTTTGACCTGGGAAGAGTTTTGAGACACTCGCCATTATAGTGATTTTTCGGAAAAAAAGAAGCAGCGCAAAAAAAGAGCGAAAAAAAATTCAAGAGCGTGCTTTTCCCTTGTTTACGTGCAGCGCCGTGATTTTGTTAGTGTTCTAGGCTCGCGTCTCTAGCACGGTCTAGCCTAGGACCAGCACAGTACCGTCATTGAGCGTTTATTCAACTTTGCATCTCTGAATTGATTATTGCTGACCCTTTTTGCTACCATATTATAAGCCTTCCCAGCTCCACATACATCTACGCCGTGCGTTTGACTCTCCCTGTTAATCGCTCTATCCAAGCTTTGAGAGTTTTGACTACAACGGTTCCCGGTAATCGCCTGCTGCTGGGTAAGAACTCGTAAGAATTTGAGATTTGCTTCACGGATTTGTGACACCCACCACCACCTCTTGTTAGTAGTCTGTAGGATCATATTCTGTGTGTTTCTATTGCTGCTAACCATGCCAGGATCACAAGCCGATGAGACTGACTGGGAGAACATGACGAATAAGGATTTGCATGATAAATTTCAGCAAATGATGAGTGGACAGGTGCAAGATGTGTTGAACAGATTTGAAGAGGCCATGGAGAAGATAGATGGCATGGAGAAGACGTTCGAAACAAAGCTCGATAACAAGTTTAATGAATTGCTCGCGCGTCTTCCACCACCACCACCCGCTGCACCTAACGCACCTCTCCAACAACAACAACGACTACCTCCACGTCGCGAAACAGACCTCCGCCGAGCGAGCTGTGTCCCTCTTGCGTTTGGCCAAACTGTTGGTGCTGCTGTTGATACTTCTATGGCTCCTGCTGCTGAAGCGGAGGAGGATGATTATGTGGGAGATTACGAGGATGAGGTTGCTCAAAATCAGAACTACGTGCAACCACCTACACCACACCCACCAGGTCGTCCACATGCAAATATTCGCAATGGTAGGCCTGCACCACCACCTCAGGTACGAGATGATGTCCATATTCCTAAACTGAAATTGAATATTCCACCATTTGAGGGTAGATATGTTCCTGATATATATCTTACTTGGGAGTTAGAAACTGAACAACGATTTACATGTTTACAATATCCTGAGGAGAGACGGGTTGCTGCTGTGTTTGTGCTTTCACTAGTTTTGCATGTGTATGGTGGTCTGAACATTGTAGATTATATCCTATTCCAACTACTTGGGCTGCTTTGAAAACTGCTATGCATACGCGTTGGGTTCCACCATATTATCAATGTGAATTGCTTCAAAAATTGCAGCGTTTAAGACAAGGGAAAAATTCTGTAGAAGAATATTATCAGGAATTACAAACTGGCATGATTAGATGTGGTATTGTTGAGGAGAATGAAGCTATGCTTGCACATTTTCTGGGTGGATTAAATAGAGAGATTCAGACCATTCTAGACTATAAGGAGTATACTAATATCACTCGTTTATTCCATCTTGCTTGTAAAGCTGAACGTGAAGTGCAAGATCGACAAGCATTGGCGCGAACTAACTTTTCTGCAGGCCGACCTTCATCTTGGACATCGCGTGCATCTTCTACTTCAACTGCACCAGCACCTCAATCAGGTGCCTCCTCCAGCCGTGATACAAGAAAACAGGCACAACCACCATTATCTGCCAAGAGCGCACCTGCCGGGCCTGCACAAAGTTCTTCTTCTTCCATGGCATCAACAAGGCACACAAGTGATATTATTTGTCGTCGTTGTAAGGGAGGAGGTCATTATGCAAGAGAATGCAAATCTCAGCGTGTGATGATTGCTACAGAGGATGGTGGATATGAGTCCGCTAGTGACTATGATGAGGAGACTTTGGCTCTTATTACACGTGAAGAACATGGTGGAGATGATTCTGATCATGAGACGCAATACATGGCTCCTGAAGACGCTGACAGGTATGAATGTTTAGTTGCTCAACGTGTTTTGAGTGTGCAGGTCACACAAGCTGAGCAAAATTAGAGGCACAATTTGTTCCATACCAAGGGAGTTATGAAGGAACGTTCTGTGCGTGTCATCATAGACGGAGGTAGCTGCAACAACTTGGCTAGCATGGAGATGGTGGAGAAGCTTTCTCTCAACACAAGACCACATCCACATCCTTACTACATCCAATGGTTCAACAACAGCGGCAAGGTTAAGGTAACACGTACTGTTTGTGTGAATTTTAGTATCTCTACATATGCTGATTATGTTGATTGCGATGTGGTACCTATGCAAGCATGTTCCTTATTGCTTGGTAGACCATGGCAATTTGATAAAAATTCTATACACCATGGTAGAAACAATCAGTATACTCTTGTTCATAAGGATAAAAATATTACTTTGCTTCCTATGACTCCTGATTCTATTTTGAAAGATGATATTAATAGAGCTAATAAAGCAAAACAGGAGAAGAATAAGAGTGAAAATCAGATTGTGGCAAAAGAATTTGAGCAACAAATGAAGCCTAATAATAAACCATCTAGTGTTGCTTCTGAAATTAAATTGAAAAGTGCATGTTTATTTGCCACCAAATCTGATATTGATGAGCTAGATTTTAGCAAATCTGTTTGCTATGCTTTTGTGTGCAAAGAGGCATTATTTTCATTCGAGGACATGCCTTCCTCGTTGCCTCCTGCTGTCACTAACATTTTGCAGGAGTTCGCTGACGTCTTTCCACAAGACGTGCCACCGGGATTACCGCCTATTCGAGGGATTGAGCATCAGATTGACTTAATTCCCGGTGCTTCACTGCCAAACCGTGCGCCATACCGTACCAATCTAGAGGAGATGAAGGAGATTATGCGTCAAGTACAAGAGCTTCTCGACAAAGGTTATATACGCGAATCCCTTAGTCCTTGTGTTGTTCCTATTATTCTAGTGCTGAAAAAGGATGGTACATCACGTATGTGTGTTGATTGTAGAGGCATTAATAATATTACTATTCGTTATCGTCATCCTATTCCTAGGCTAGATGATATGCTTGATGAATTGAGTGGCTCTACAATATTCTCCAAAGTTGATTTGCGTAGTGGATACCATCAAGTTCGTATGAAATTGGGAGATGAATGGAAAACAACATTTAAAACTAAGTTTGGATTATATGAGTGGTTAGTCATGCCTTTTGGTTTAACTAATGCACCTAGTACTTTCATGAGATTAATGAACGAAGTTTTACGTGCTTTCATTGGACGATTTGTGGTAGTTTACTTTGATGAGATATTGATTTATAGCAGATCTTTGGAAGAACATTTGGAACATTTACATGCTCTTTTTATTGCTCTACGTAATGCACGTTTGTTTGGTAACCTTGGGAAGTGCACCTTTTGCACCGACCGAGTATCTTTTCTTGGCTATGTTGTTACTCCACAGGGAATTGAAGTTGATAAAGCCAAGATTGACGCTATTGAGAGTTGGCCGCAGCCCAAAACGGTCACACAAGTGAGGAGTTTTCTTGGCCTCGCTGGATTCTATAGGCGTTTCGTGAGAGATTTCGGCACCATTGCTGCACCTCTCAATGAGCTTACAAAGAAAGATGTGCCTTTTCTTTGGGGTACCGCACAGGAAGAAGCCTTCACGGTATTGAAAGATAAGTTGACACATGCTCCTTTACTCCAACATCCTGATTTTAATAAGACTTTTGAACTTGAATGTGATGCTAGTGGAATTGGATTAGGAGGTGTGTTATTACAAGATGGCAAACCTGTTGCATATTTTTCTGAAAAATTGAGTGGGCCTAGCCTGAATTATTCTACTTATGATAAAGAATTATATGCTCTTGTTTGGACTTTAGAAACATGGCAACATTATTTATGGCCCAAAGAATTTGTTATACATTCTGATCATGAATCTTTGAAACATATTAAAAGTCAAGCTAAACTGAATCGTAGACATGCTAAATGGGTTGAATTCATTAAGACTTTCCCTTATGTCATTAAACACAAGAAGGGAAAAGAAAATGTTATTGCTGATGCATTGTCTCGTCGCTATACTATGCTTTCACAACTTGACTTCAAAATATTTGGTCTGGAGACCATCAAAGATCAATATGTGCATGATGCTGATTTTAAAGATGTAATGCAGAATTGTAAAGAAGGAAGAATGTGGAACAAGTTCATCGTTAACGATGGATTTGTGTTTCGTGCTAACTAGCTATGCATTCCAGCTAGCTCTGTTCGTCTTTTGTTGTTGCAGGAGGCGCATGGAGGAGGATTAATGGGACACTTTGGCGTGAAGAAGATGGAGGACGTACTTGCTACACATTTCTTTTGGCCAAAGATGAGACATGATGTTGAGCGTTTTATTGCTCGCTGCACTACATGTCAAAAAGCTAAGTCACAACACAATCCTCATGGTTTATATATGCCTTTGCCTGTACCTAGTGTTCCTTGGGATGATATATCTATGGACTTTGTTTTAGGTTTACCTCGAACAAAGAAGGGGAGGGATAGCATATTTGTTGTCGTGGATAGATTCTCGAAAATGGCACACTTTATACCATGTCATAAAAGCGATGATGCTGTTAATGTTGCTGATTTGTTCTTTCGTGAAATTATTCGCTTGCATGGTGTGCCAAATACTATTGTTTCAGATCGTGATACTAAAGTTCTTAGCCACTTTTGGAGATGTTTATGGGCTAAGTTGGGGACTAAACTACTTTTTAGTACTACTTGTCACCCCCAAACTGATGGACAAACTGAAGTAGTCAATAGAACATTGTCTACTATGCTTAGGGCTGTTTTGAAGAATAATAAGAAAGTGTGGGAGGAATGCTTGCCTCATATTGAATTTGCTTATAATCGTTCATTGCATTCTACTACTAAGATGTGCCCTTTTGAAGTTGTGTATGGTTTCCTACCTCGTGCACCTATTGATTTGTTGCCTCTTCCATCTTCGGAGAAGGTTAATTTTGATGCTAAACAACGTGCTGAATTGGTTTTAAAAATGCATGAGTTAACTAAGGAAAACATTGAGTGTATGAATGCTAAATATAAACTTGCTGGAGATATGGGTAGACAACAAGTTGTGTTTGCACCTGGAGATCTTGTTTGGTTACATTTGCGTAAAGATAGATTGCCTGATTTGCGCAAATCAAAGCTAATGCCACGTGCTGATGGTCCCTTTAAGGTGTTAGAGAAAATAAATGGTAATGCATACAAACTTGAGCTTCCTGCAGATTTTGGGGTTAGTCCCACTTTTAACATTGCAGATTTCAAGCCTTATTTGGGTGAGGAAGATGAACTTCCATCGAGGACGACTTCATTTCAGGAAGGGGAGGATGATGAGGACATCAATACCATTGTTACACCCACAACCCCTACTACTCTACATACTGGACCAATTACTAGAGCTCGCGCACGCCAACTAAATTAGCAGGTACTTTCGTTTCTTGGTAATGATTCTAATGTTCATGAGAATATGATGCTACCTAAATTGGATACATTTGTTTTGCTTACAAATGAAGGGCCTAGCTTGGAGAAGGATGAACATTGGAGCAAGAGAAAGCATGGAGATGATGGCATGCGCAAGGGGAACAAGAACGGAGTTACGATTGATGATTTCAGGTCTTTGAAGCCACCATAACGAGTGCATGAAGCCTTGGACGAAATATACAAGATGCCACTTCTTAAATTTCATCCAGAGGCTATTATAGGTGCCGCGTCACCTTTTTATTGGGCCAGGCCCATGTGTCGGGGAAACTGATCCGCGAACACCTATGGGGCCGGCGGACCGGGCCCCTTTCGGTTCGGCGGGGGCCGGAGATCGCACGAAGAGCAGATCGAGGAGAAGCACACGAACAGTTTACCCAGCTTCGGAGCTCTCCGGAGAGATAACACTCCTACTGCTGCGTGTCTGGTTGTATTATCTGGTGTTCTTGCACTGCAAAGCGAGAGTGTGATGTTCTCTGGGCTACGGGTGGATCGAAGCAAACTGTCTGAGGCCCCGAACCTATGAGCCGAACCCCCTCTACGTTGCGCATGGGCCTCCTTTTATACGCTAAAGGGGTCACCGACAGGTGGCAACACAGAGGAGGGTATAAACGTAAAAAGCGAGGTAGTTGATACAGTTGCTTATACAGTGCACCCTATCTAACCCTGACGGCAGGGGACAAGGGCATTAAATGCCCGTCTGAGTCGCCCGAACAGTGCAGAAAAGGACCGTTAGGGGCGCCACCGTTCGCCACGATGGCGATCCTGTCAGCTTCGCATGCCACCGCGCACCGCTGGCTGCACAGCCTCCCGCCACGCACGTCCGGAGAGGCCCCCAGAGCGACACGTTGGTGGATGCGCTGGAGCGTGGACGCAGAGTGGCCGCCTGCCGCGGCAAGCGCCTTGCCGCTGTTGTTATCTTGTCGGGTCTGGAAGCTTGTCGCTCACCGGTCTTCGAGGTACCTTGGTTTGTCTTCCCGGCAAGCTCCTCTTGCCGGGGCCTTGTTGCCTTGCCGGAGCGCGTGACGCGTCGCGGCAAGTTCATTGGAGCGCCTTGGTTGGCCTTCCCGGCAAGCTCCCCTTGCCGGGGTCTTGTCTCCTTAGCTTAAATACTTTGTTCTTGGATGGCCCCAAGGGAACCTTGGGGGATCTTGGCGATCACCCAGCAAGCCTTTGCCGCGGGGTGCTGCAACTGCCCGTGCACAAGTTCGGGGTACTAGGGTACCCCTAATCTAGTACACCGACAGGAGCCCCCGGGCCTGGGCCAGACATGGTGCCGAGCGCTATTGGGCCAGGCCCAAGTTAGGGCACGGTCACACGCGGGGTGGGCCACGCCAAATCTTGTTCCGTATCCACCGCACTCTCCCATAACGGCACGCGTTGAATGCGGCATCGTGGGAGAGATCGTGGGTGGTTGTTTAAGTGGAAGGCCGAAACGTCCGCCCCGTCCCTCTTTATAAGCAGAGGAAACAGGGGCAGTTCGTTCCCCCTCGCAGCTTGTTGCTACTCCTTCTTCACAAACTCCGCCGCTCCCCCCTTCTTCTCGAAGCCGAGACAGCAGCGTTCCCCCCCCCCATTGCCACCAGCATCACCACGCCGTCGACCTTCTCCACCACCTCCGCCATGGCCCCGAAAGCCGACAAGGGAAAGGGCGTGAAGTCGGCCGAGGCGCAGCGGCTCGCGGCGCTGCGGAAGGAGCGGGCGATCTTCACCCCCCAGCTCGGAGTGCAGGAGCTGAGGGAGTACTTCTACCTCTTTTGGGCGACGGAGACGCGTGCGCATCTGCACACGAGGGTACTCCCGGCTACCGCTTCGAGGCCGGCTCCAAATGGGTACCCGTTCTTCCCGCTATTCTTCTATTGCGGGCTCTGCCCGCCCTTCTCGGAGTTCTTTTGTGACATTATGAACATATATGGCTTCCGCCTCCTTGACTTCACCCCCAATGCTGTCCTGACCATGGCAGTTTTCGCACACTTGTGTGAAAACTTTGTCGGAGTCCACCCTAGTGTAGCCCTTTTCCGCCATTACTTCATGCCTCGGGTAGAGAGAGGAGAGCCGCTTGCCGGAGGGATTGCTTGGATCTCGAGAGTCGGCAAGAAGGATGCATACTTGGAGGGTGAGCTCCGCAGCAAGTGGGAGGAGTGGAGAGCGGAGTGGTGTTGGATCGTCGAGGAGGATCCGCAGCCCTTCACCGCCGTGCGCCAAACTCCAATAGTGCGCGGCAATGACTGGAGCAACGTGGCCCCGGAAGACGACAGGCTGAAGATCGCCATCACTAGGATTCTTCGCCTTAGGCTTGCCGGGCTCACCGTAGGTGCTGTCGGGGCAGATTTCCTCCGCCGCCGCATTGCCCCCTGCAGGAGAGGGGGAGGCCCGCCTGGGAATTCAAGAATTCGGCGGACATCATGAGGCTGCGGCCGGGCCTCAACTACAACTTCACCGTCTTGGAGTTGGATGCAATGCTCTTGGAATTATTCAAACGCGACCCCCAGCACCCATTCACACTGCCGAGGGGCGTAGTTCCTTTGTGCAATAACTCTTCGCTTGACCGGATCCGCGCCATGATGCCGTTGTGCGATTCACACGGCATCGTCCCAACTTGGCAAGAGCCTGCGGATGACGTTGTGCAAACGTTCTTCGACACCTTGGAGGAAGTGCCAGTCCGCGCCGACGAGCAGAAGAGCCTCACCCGTGACACCACCGACGAGGAGCTGCAACTCATCGCTACTAGGGCGGAAGAGGCTGCGGCCGCAGCTGCTGCGGGTGTGTTTGGGTTTACTGTGGAGGAGGCAGAGGCTCCGAAGGCGGCAAACCTTGCCGAACGCGCGGAATTCATGGGCGAGGAGGAGCCTGCTGGTTCCAAAGCCGAGTCGAGCGAGGCCGGCGAGGAGGAGGCTGAGCCTTCAGAGAGCTTGCCACAGGCGGAGCCCCCGGCCCCGCCAAGGAGGCGCCTTCGCAGGGCCGGGGACGCAGCAGGGCGGCAGCCGGCTCCACAGCCACCGAGCCGCGCGACGCGCTCTACTGCGGCAAGCAATGTTGCCATGGGAGCGCCTCACGCAGCAGCGGCAACTGGAGCGGGATCTTCCCGGGCCACTGCCACTGCCCCCGCCAAGCGGGCAAGGGATCCTACTCCTCCACCTTGCCGCACCGGAGGAGGGCCGGACTTCGATCTTTCCGCGCTCAGCTCCGACGAGGAGGAAGAAGAGTGAGTTCCTTTGGTGCTCTTATAATCCTTCAATCTTGATGTTTATATCTTGTATCTGACTTGCTCCAATCTGGACTCTTTTCTTTTCAGAACACAGGCCCAGAGAGCGGCGAAGAGGGCCAAGGCCACGGTGATCGTCATCGAGGATGACCCCATCGTGTCGGCAGGAGGTGGGTCCGAGACCACCTTGACGGACCCGGCAATCACTCCTCGGAGCAGCCCCCAGCGTAAGTTCATAGTTTATTCTTCTGCTGTCGGGCGCGCTTGAGTGCTTTTTCCTTTGTTGATATCTTGCTTGTCGACTTGTGCAGGAGCAGAGCAGCCTCATCAGGAGCGCCCAGAGGCCGGTCCCGAAGTGCCGCCTGCTTCGACTGTGCCGCCAAGGGAGGAGTCCCCGGCAAGAGAGCACTCTCCGGCAAGGGAGGACTCTCCGGCAAGGGACAGCATTGTTGATCCTGCGGCGACCGAGGCCGCAACTGAAGATCTTGGCGCAGGTAATCCACTTGCACAAAAGCTTTCCCTTGGGTTCTGCTTCTTCTGTTTTTCTTTCCTTGAATTTTTGATTGATTTTCCTCCCTTCTTCGTTCTTCAGACCCATCTTCGGCTGAGCCAATGGAGACAGAGGGCGCCGGCGAGGAAGGTGCCGGTGCTGATGAAACCGCCGGCGAGGAGGCCGTCGGGGCTGCTGCTGCGGAAGCCGGCGAGGGGTCGGGTGATCGCACTGACGACCCTGAGGCTGTAGGAGCGCCGGGCGCTGCACCGACCGCTGAACCCTCTGCCGCTTCTGCGGAGCCGGGCTCCGAGGAGCCCCAGCCCGGCGCCTACTTGCAGGCCGGTGACAACATCTTCATCAAGCTACCCTAGGCGTCGAGCTCCAGGGCGCCGATCGAGGGGGAGACTTTTGACGGGGAGGTGCTCGCCTCTGCCGGACTGTCATTGGTTGACGCGCCCGGCAGCAGCAGTGGCGAGCCTGAGGAGGAGCAGCTGCTGCAGAAGCTGCTGTCACTCTACCGCACCCGGCAAGCCAAGCTGGCTTCCCGGGAAGCGCTTGTCGCGAAGGCGGGAGTTGACATGGAGAAGCGCGCGGAGGAGCTCCGGGGACAAAATCAAGAAGCTCTTCGGTCCCTGGCGCAGGAGCGGGAGCGAGTAGACGAGGAGCGCACGGCCTTTCTCCTCGAGAAGGCCGAGGCTGAGGAGGAACAAAGGCTTGCTGCCGAGAAGCAGTCCGCGCGGGAAGGCGAGCTAGTGCAGCGGAAGGCCCACCTTGACAGCTACGAGGAAGAGCTCGCCGAGCACGAGCGAGCACTTGGCGGGGCGCTCAAGGAGGCGAAGGATGCCGCGGCAACTGCAGAGGCCGCCAATAAGGAGCTAGAGGAGAAGGTGGCGCGGCTGGAGGCCGATATTGGGAAGAGCGGCGAGGAGATTGCCGCGCTCAAGCGTGACCGTGAGAAGGATGCTGCCGCCCATGGTGAACTGCAAGGCCTTCTCGCTGAGAGGGGCAAGGAGCTCAGCGCCGCCAAGGATTCCAAAGCAGACCTAGAGCTGAAGCTGGCCACGCTGACGCAGATGCTGGAGGCCGCCAAGGAGCGGGAAAAGACCTTGGCGGAGAAGGTCAAGGCTGACGCGGTGCTGCTGGAGAGCATTGCAGTTACCCAGAACTCGTTCAGAGACACGGTGGAGCACTGGACCGAGGGCCTGGTGAACACTGCCGCCGTCATCAACGAAGAGCTGGCGCAGCTGGGGATGGATGACTTTGGGTATCCTTCCGACGAGAGCCTTCAACCTAGTGCCAAGCTCAGCCTATTCTTCAAGGGCGTGGCGACGGCACTCCAGCGACTCCGGGAGAGGATCCCGAAGCAGCTGGCCGACGAGTCACGCAAAATCTGCACCGGGGTCCTCCAGAAGGTGCTGATGAAGGTAGCCTTCCACAATCCAGGCCTCAGCTTCACCAACGTCCTCCGATCCTTGCCGCCTGACGCCGATCTGGATGCACTCAAGGCCCTTGTCGCACCCATTGTGGACAAGGTGAGCGAGATCAAGCGAGTCGAGGGCAGACGCGTAGATTAGGCCGCCCATTTCTTCTTTTCCCTTGTCGCTGCTAGTCATGTTATGAGAACAGTCTGTTAGAGCTGTGACAAGTTATCTTTGTAATATAACTTTATTTCTGTGTATCAATTGCAATGTTATTTCCTCTACTAGATTCCTCCCTTTGTATGTTTTCACCCTACGCTTCTAGGGAACTTGTCGGCGCAGGCGCCCGAGCCGCGAGCGCTGAGTGCGGAACTTCAGCAGCCTGCTGGCGGCGCTGCTTCCGACAAGAAACCTTGTCGTGACTAGATGCAGCACGCTTAAGCTGTTGAGCGGACTCGAAACAAAGTAAGGGCGCAACTAGCCTTGAGTTGGTTCCTCCACGCACAGGTTTTCCATACAAAGCAGGGTCGTTCGAGGAAGATAACTCAAAAATTTAAAAAAGTGATTGCTCAAACTTTGGCAACTTAGCTTTTCTGTTATTTGCTTCCCGGTAAGGCAAGTCTTTGCTTGAACGACGCCTGGTCCACACCACAATCTTCTCCTTCCCCCCGGCAAACTTGTGTGCGAGAGAACCTTCTTTACCTTTAAAAGAAAAAGAAAGAAGAGAAAATAATAGTATGGAGCACTTCGGCTCGTTACTGCTTACCAGATGTAAGTGCTGCACAAAGTGTCAGATAATCACATGCAAGAAAGGAACTAACGCATGAAATGGACAAGCTGTGCGGAGCACATGGGTTTTTACTTATGCACGGGATCTGCGCCCGGCTTTGTACAAAGGATTACATGCAACAGCGGCAAGACTTGTACAAAAGGTGGTTGCCGGAACGGGTTCCGGCAACCACGCCTTATGGGAAAAACTTACGAAGATGTTCTATGTTCCAGGAGTTGCTCACTGGAATGCCATCTTCGGTCTCAAGGCGGACAGCACCAGGCCTTGTGACTTGTCTCACCCGATAAGGGCCTTCCCACTTCGGCGTCAACTTGTTGGAATTCTTGGCGGATTGAACGCGCCGAAGAACAAGGTCGCCTTCCTCGAAGCTTCTGGCTTTAACTTTGCGGCTATGATAGCGGCGCAAAGCTTGCTGATATCGAGCAGCTTGTACAACAGCCTGAAGATGATCTTCCTCAAGGAGCAGCACATCGTCTTGCCGCAGCTGTTCTTGCTCAAGCTCATCATAAGCGAGCACTCGAGGTGATCCGTATACGAGTTCCGTGGGGAGAACTACCTCTGCTCCATAGACTAGAGCGAAAGGTGTCTGGCCAATGGCTCGATTTGGCGTCGTTCTGATCGACCAAAGAACCACCAGCAGCTCCTCGATCCAGTTCCTTCCGCATTTGTGCAGCCTGTCGAAAGTTCTGGTCTTGAGCCCGTGCAGCACTTCAGCATTTGCCCTCTCTGCTTGACCGTTGCTTCTCGGATGAGCAACAGAAGCGAAGCAGACCTTGGCGCCAAGGTCTTGGACGTACTGCATGAAGGTGCGGCTCGTGAATTGCGTGCCATTGTCGGTGATGATCCTGTTAGGGATCCCGAAACCGCAAACAATTGACCTGAAGAACTTGACTGCTGACTGTGCTGTCACCTTCCTCACTGGCTGCACTTCCGGCCACTTTGTGAACTTGTCGATTGCGACGTACAAGTACTCAAAGCCCCCGACAGCTCGGGGGAAGGGGCCGAGAATATCGAGCCCCCAGACCGAAAATGGCCAGGATAAAGGGATCGTTTGGAGAGCTTGAGCTGGCTGGCGTATCTGTTTGGAGTGGAACTCGCAGGCTTCACACTTGGTTACTTGTGCAGTTGCATCCTGGAGGGCTGTCGGCCAAAAGAAACCTTGTCGGAAAGCTTTGCCGGCAAGTGCTCTTGCGCCTATGTGGTGGCCACATATGCCTCCATGTATCTCTGCCAACAGCTTTTGTCCATCTTCCCGGCGAATACACTTCAATTTCACACCGCCGAGTCTTCTTCTGTACAGTATGCTATCGACAAACTGGTACATACTTGACTGTCGGGCTACTCTTCCCGCTTCTTCTTGTTCTTCGGGTAGTTCTCCTGTCTGAAGGAAGTGGACAATCTGTTGTGCCCATGCTGGAGCTTGTGGCTCGACAACAAGGACTAAAGGCACATCTTCTGCTGTGGGAACATCCACTTCCATGGCAAGGACTTGTGGTCCTGCCGGAGCTTGATGTTCCCCGGCAAGCTTGCCGGAGCAAAACTTGTCGGGAGCGTCTGCTTCAACGGAACAAACCATAAGGTTTGCCGGAGTAGACTGCCCCTCAGCATCCTTGGTGTTGATCTTGGGGACTTTCTTGGCGGCGGCTTCGGGGAGCTCTGCCGGAAAGTAGTCGCCGGAAACCAACTTCCTCTTCTTGCTTTGTCCAGTTGATGGTGCGACGGATGGTTGAGTCAACTTAAGCACAAAGATCCCCGGTTCCACAGGTAACTTTAGTGCGGCGCACTTTGACAGGCCGTCAGCAATATCATTCTGAGCTCTTGGGATATGCTCCATTTGTAGGCCGTCAAAGTGCTCTTCTAGCTTCCTCACTTCATCAACATATGCTTCCATCAACGGACTCTGGTAGTTCTTGTTTACTTGTCGGACGACAAGCTGTGAGTCACCCCTGACAATGAGCTTCTTGATCCCAAGGTCTGCTGCGATTCTGAGACCGGCAAGAAATCCTTCATACTCTACAGTATTGTTGGTTGCTTGCTCTTTGGGAAAATGCATCTGGACTACGTACTTGAGGTGCTCTCCGGTGGGTGCGACAAGCAGCACACCTGCACCGGCGCCTTGCAGTGAGAAGGCACCATCAAAGTACATCAGCCACTCTTTGCTTGCTTCTTTGACGGGGATGCTCGTTTCTGAAATTTCTTCATCTGGGGTTGGCGTCCACTCTGCTACGAACTCTGCCAATGCTCTGCTTTGGATAGTTGAGGTGCTCTCAAACTTGAGGCCAAAGCTTGACAGTTCCAGCGCCCACTCGACAATCCTGCTTGTTGCTTCTGGATTTTGCAGTATCCTCTTCAGCGGAAAACGAGTGACGACTGTGATCTCATGTGCTTGGAAGTAATGGCGCAGCTTTCTCGAGGCCATAAGGAGGCCGAAAAGCAACTTCTGCACACCGGAGTACCTTGATCTAGCTCCTTGCAGAAGAGAACTGACAAAGTAAACTGGGCACTGCACCATTCTCCTTGGCATCTCATCATGTTCCTGCGCAAACCAATGTTTGCGGGACCAGAGCTTGTCAACGAAGCCCCCTGCTTGTCGCTGGATGGATCTGCCGTGGTTGCTGGCTCATCATCTGCCTCCCTCTCCGCCACTAACGCAGCACTAACCACTTGATTGGTTGCTGCTATATATAGCAGCAACTTCTCTTGCGGCTTAGGTGCGATAAGCGTTGGAGTGGAGGACAGGTATCTCTTCAAGTCCTGCAGCGCAGCCTCCGCTTCCGGAGTCCATTTCATTGGACCTGCCTTTTTCAAAATTTTGAAAAATGGCAAGGCGCGCTCAGCAAATCTAGAGATAAACCTGCTGAGAGCAACCACGCAACCGGCAAGCCTTCGTACATCCTTGACGCGCTTCGGTGCTTCGATCTGCTCGATGGCTTTGATCTTGTCGGGATTGGCTTCAATTCCCCGCTGAGACACGAAGAACCTGAGAAGCTTGCCGGAAGGGACTCCAAACACGCACTTCTCGGGGTTAAGCTTGAGGTTGATCTTGCGCAGGTTTGCAAATGTTTCGTCTAAATCTTGAATCAAGGTCGCCTTGCTTTTGCTCTTGACCACTATGTCATCCATGTAAGCTTCCACATTTCTGTGTATTTGTGGCTCAAAAGCATGGTGAACTACCCTTGCAAATGTTGAAACAGCATTCTTCAAACCGAAAGGCATCCGTACGAAGCAGTATGTGCCACACGGGGTGATAAATGCGGTTTTCTCTTCATCCTCTTCGGCCATGAAGATCTGATGATATCCTGAGTATGCATCAAGAAACGAAAGCAAATCACATCCAGGTGTGGAGTCAACAATCTGGTCAATACGCGGCAAGGGAAATGGGTCTTTGGGACAAGCTTTATTAACATCAGTGAAGTCAATACAAAGTCTCCATTTCCCGTTAGCTTTGCGCACAACAACAGGATTGGCCAACCACGTGGGATGGAGTACTCCTCTGACAAGGCCTGCTGCTTCCAACTTCTTGATTTCTTCTGCGATGAATTCTTGGCGCTCAACTGCCTGCTTCCTGACTCTCTGCTTGATGGGCCGTGCATGAGGACAGACGGCAAGGTGGTGCTCAATCACTTTCCTGGGAACACCGGGGATATCAGACGGTTGCCACGCAAACACGTTGACATTCGCCCGCAGGAAAGCAACGAGCGCGCTTTCCTATTTGGGGTCAAGAGTGGCGCTGATGGTGAAGGTACCACGAGTGCCATCCTCTTTGGCGGACACCTTCTTAGTCTCAGGCGGAGCTGCCATTGTCTTCTTGCACTTGCCGGTGGAGCTCGATGGTGCGTCCTCGACGGTAGCGCAGCACTCCGAAGAGGTGCGCTTGCCGGAGTGGGCATCAGAGCTCTTGCCGGACTTGGTCTTCTTCTTCCCCCCAGGAGCTTCAGCGGCAAGTGTCCTTCGTTCTGCTGCGGCCGCTGCTTCCCGATAGATCTTGTCGGCACAGATAAGAGCATCCTTCTTGTCGCCAGGGACAGAGATGACACTTATTGGGCCTGGCATTTTCAGTACGTTGTACGCATAGTGAGAGGCTGCCAAGGATTCCATTGTAAGGTAATGGAAAGTCGGCAGCGTCAAACGTGACCCTCTCAGTCCTGAAGTTCAGCTCACTGCCAAATGTTACCGGCAACGTGATCTTTCCCTTTGGCTTGCTTCTTCCCGGGTTGATTCCTTGAAATGTGACGGTCTCTTCGAGCTCGCTGTCAGGGATCTGGAGCTTCTGGAGCACCATGGAGGAGATCAAGTTCAAACCGGCCCCGCCGTCAACTAGCATCTTAGTGACCTTGAGGTTGCGGATTGTTGGTGAAACCAACATCGGCAAGCACCCGACCGCAGTTATGCGATCCGGGTGGTCCTCAATATCAAAGATGATATGCGTGTTGGACCATTTCAGAGGCCTGCGTGACTCGACGGGTGGTTCTGCTGCATTAACCTCCCGCATCCACTGCTTGAGCTGGCGGTGCGAGGCATGCAGAGAAGCACCACCATCAACACACAAGACCTCTGTAGCTTTCTGGAACTCCTGCTCATCGGTCTCCTCATCATCCATATCTTCATCGTCGCCGTCATCTTCATCCTTGTCGCGGCCGCGAGGAGGTCTGTCTCCTTGCCACTGATTGGCCTTGCCGCGGCGTCCTCCTCGGCCGGGACGTTTCTTGCCGGATCCACCAGCTCCTTCCTGGGCCTTCTCCTTGTCGCGCCGCTCGTATTCAACTCTCTGTTGCTCAACAAGCTGCTCGACCCTCTTGCAGTTCTGAAGATCATGGCCCTTGGTGCGGTGAATTTTGCAATACTGCTTGTTGGTGCCGTCCTGCTTGTCGGCGACCGCCACCTCCGCGGCAACCTCCTTGCCGGAGTCACCAGCTTTGGCTTCCTTGGCGCCGCCACCGTTGCCGGACTGCTCAACAACTAGCACTTCTTTGCCTTTCCTCCTTCTGTTGTTCCGCCGCCGGTTTTTCCTTGTCGGGGCAGCATCTTCGCTGTCAGATCCTCCCGCTCCTATATTTTCTCCGGGGAGTCTCCTCCCTTCCTCAGCACGCGCGCACTTGTCGGCCAGTGCATATAACTCACTAACGTCCCTGATCTTGCACATTGCCATTTCCTCCCGCATCCTGCGATTCCGCACGTTTTGATGGAACGCACTGATCACCGCGGCAGGGTGGACGTCTGGGATGTTGTGCTGCGCGCTACTGAATCTCTGAATGTACTTGCGCAGGGGCTCTCCTTCCTTCTAGGCGAGCAAATGAAGATCACTCTCCTGGCCATGAGGCTTGTGTCCGCCGGTAAAGGCGCCGACAAACTGATGGCACAGATCAGCCCAAGTGGATATGGAGTTGTCCGGCAAGTGCATGAGCCAGGATCTGACATTGGGCTTGAGCACCAGCGGGAAGTAGTTGGCAAGGATCTTGTCATCTCGTCCCCCGGCAGCTTGCACCGCAATGGTGTAGATGCTGAGGAACTCTGACGGATGCGTCTTGCCGTCGTACTTCTCCGGTACGTCTGGCTTGAAGTTCTTTGTACTGGGCCACTGGACTTGCTGCAGCTCACGAGTGAACGCAGGACAACCTACCGCGTACGGTAGATCGCCTGGTTCCCCTGGCGCATGCATGTCAACAGAGGGCCCAGCGCGCTTGTCGGATTGACGTCGCGCTTCTCTTTGGCGCTCGATGCGGGTTCGAGCGTCTTCTTGTTGTCGATCATGAAGAACTTGATGCTGATCGCGACGAGCTCGTGGATCCGACGATGCAGTGGAGTCGCTGTCGAGGTGGATCCGGCGAGTCGGCGATCTTGGCCTTCGGGGCGGTGATTGCATGGTAGTTGCACCTCCGCCCGTTTCGTCGCCACCGGCTCGCGTCCGGCGGTCCTGCGGTGGCGGCGATGCGCTCGGCCGCCGTGGAGTGTCGCCGTTGGCGTAGCCGATGAGACTCTGAATGGTGGCCCTCCATTCGTCGATCTTGTCTGACGTTGGAGGGTAATCTAAGAGAAGTTGAGCTCGCGCCAAAGCTTCTGCTGGAGTGGTGGTTGGCAGTGGCGGACGGCGCGAGGAGCGGGACGTGCTCGAACTTCTAACTATGTTAGAAGGAGCAGTATCCCGTCCAGGCGACCGTGCCCCGCTCGTGCCAGCATGCTGGCGTGCATGCTGGTCTTGAGCGCCCCGAGATCCACCAGCTTGGCCTTGGTCTAACATGCGCATGGTGCTGCGAGCACCATGGTGCTGTTGATCTTGCGCCTCCTGAGAGTGGCGCGGAACATGTACAGTCGCCGAGGTTTATGCAGCCTTGTCCTTGGACTTGGCAGCACTGTGAGAACCCTCATCGACGGCTGTTCTTCCGCCGGCATCCACTCCACCACCCGTTTGCTCCAACGGTGGCGAAAATGACGTGGACGGAGCGGCTGCCGCCGAAGTCTTCTTCTTCGGTGGCATGTTGATGAAGGGAATGAAGATCTAGCTCGTGTGAACACCGGATCAGGTTCACACAATCTCGACGCCCCCTACCTGGCGCGCCAAAGATGTCGGGGAAACTGATCCACGAACACCTATGGGGCCGGTGGACCGGGCCCCTTTCGGTTCGGCGGGGGGCGGAGATCGCACGAAGAGCAGATCGAGGCGAAGCACACGAACAGTTTACCCAGCTTCGGAGCCCTCCGGAGAGATAACACTCCTACTACTGCGTGTCTGGTTGTATTATCTGGTGTTCTTGCACTGCAAAGCGAGAGTGTGATGTTCTCTGGGCTACGGGTGGATCAAAGCAAACTGTCTGAGGCCCCGAACCTATGAGCCGAACCCCCTCTACCTTGCGCATGGGCCTCCTTTTATACGCTAAAGGGGTCACCGACAGGTGGCAACGCAGAGGAGGGTATAAACGTAAAAAGCGAGGTAGTTGATACAGTTGCTTATACAGTGCACCCTATCTAACCCTGACGGCAGGGGACAAGGGCATTAAATGCCCGTCTGAGTCACCCGAACAGTGCAGAAAAGGACCGTTAGGGGCGCCACCGTTCGCCACGATGGCGATCCTGTCAGCTTCGCATGCCACTGCGCACCGCTGGCTGCACAGCCTCCCGCCACGCACGTCCGGAGAGGCCCCCAGAGCGACACGTTGGTGGATGCGCTGGAGCGTGGACGCAGAGTGGCCGCCTGCCGCGGCAAGCGCCTTGCCGCTGTTGTTATCATATCGGGTCCGGAAGCTTGTCTCTCACCGGGCTTCGAGGTACCTTGGTTTGTCTTCCCAGCAAGCTCCTCTTGCCGGGGCCTTGTTGCCTTGCCGGAGCGCGTGACGCGTCGCGGCAAGTTCATTGGAGCGCCTTGGTTGGCCTTCGCGGCAAGCTCCCCTTGCCGGGGTCTTGTCTCCTTAGCTTAAATACTTTGTTCTTGGATGGCTCCAAGGGAACCTTGGGGGATCTTGGCGATCACCCGGCAAGCCTTTGCCGCGGGGTGCTGCAACTGCCCGTGCACAAGTTCGGGGTACTAGGGTACCCCTAATCTAGTACACTGACACCATGTAATTTCGAAATACATTAGTATAGGCTATTTTTAGAGTCCGTATGTGTGGGGAAACAAGAGATAGGGTTGATTTCGGACCCCTCCACCAAGGGCCACGAAATTCCCCCACTCTTCCTCCATATATACAGCCCTTAGGGCACCGTTTATACTTTGGGTTTTGTTTAGATTAAAGTTCGCCATAGCTGCAACTTCGCGTACTTCGTTTGTGTTCAACGACCAGACAAAGGCGTCACAGAACCCCACCTTGATCAATAAAGCTTACATCTTATATTCGCAATATCCAGATTGCAATCTCAGTTTCTTGCTTGTTCTTCATTTGCTCGCAGGAAACAGACCCTCGTGGTCAGGTTGATCGTGCTCTGGCGTGGTCAATAACCTCTCAGAGTTGGTTTAGCGATTGCTAAGGCGCGACGTCCTCGCACGTTCGTATTCGGATCGTCAAAGACGACTTCCACCAAAGCAAAATCCATCATCTCATCGAAAGACGGGACACCTTTGCTTCTATCACCGGTGTCCTTCTCAATGAGGCTTCGAATGCGGCTTTGCAGCGTCCGCACTTCATCAGTAGATCCCAGTCCAACCCATTGTTGATCCACGATGCGAGCTGTGGCAGAGGGCCGGACCGAAACACAGGTGTGGCTGCCCGCTTTTTATCGCGGGGTTCGGTGATGTAAAACCACTCCCGTTGATATGAGCCCTTTGGCCAAGTGGAGTTGATAAGCTTGCTTCTTGAAGCGCCTCCGCACTCCGCTTGTTTCCCATCGATTACCTTCGGTTTCACGTTAAAGGTCTTAAGCCATAAGCCAAAGTGTGGAGAAATACGGAGGAAGGCCTCGCATGTGGTGATGAACGCCGAGATGTGGAGGAAGGAGTCCAGGGCTAGATCATGGAAATCTAACCCGTAGTAAAACATGACCCCTCGAACGAAGGGATGGAGAGCAAACCCAAGCCCTCGAAGGAAGTGAGAGATAAACACTACCCTATCATTGGATCTGGGAATAGGAATAACATGCCGTTGAGTAGGAAGCCTGTGGTAGATTTCCGCAGTCAAGTATCTTGCCTCCCTGAGCTTCGAGATATCTTCCTCTGTTACAAAAGAGGCCATCCACCGACCTTGAAGGCCGGGTCCGGACATGGCTAGAAGCTTGAAGCGACTGGATTGACCCTTGGGTGTTGGAACTTGAGGTGGCGGGTGAAGGAAAGAACTAGCGCGCAAGAAAAAGGATAGGCATTAACCCCTTTATAAAGGCAACGAATATCAAGCGTCCCCTTCGTGGCCTTAAAACATGCCTATTCCCGAGGATCATACCAACAGAACGATTGGGTTACCCACACTCGTGTTGATGAAAATCCTTCAATAAGGGGACACGATTTCTGCTTTGACAAGACGTGCCAATAAAAACCGCCTCCCAAAACATGGAGTAGTAGGCTAGAAAACGATTCGAAATAATGGCCGGGTAACGAAAAAATGTCGTGCTACCAAAATTGTCAGCGGATTGGACTCGTAAATATTATACTCTCTATGGCGCTTTGTAGAACTTGTTTTGCAGAGCCGGACACGATTCTTGTGTTCGAGATCTACTTTGAAGTATTCGGAGAAGGAACCCACCTTGCAATGCCGAAGACAATCTACGCACCGGACTCATCGTCATTGAAGCCTGGTTTAGGGGCTACTGAGGGAGTCTTGGACTAAGGGGTCCTCGGACAGCCGGACATACTTTGGCCGGACTGTTGGACTATGAAGATACAAGATAGAAGACTTCGTCCCGTGTCCGGATGGGGCTCTCCTTTGCACGGAAGGAAATCTTGGAGATTCAGATATGTAGATTCCTTTCTCTATAACCGACTTTGTACAACCCTAGCCCCCTTCGGTGTCTATATAAACTAGAGGGTTTAGGCTTCTAGGGTTTAGCCACAACAATCTTAACCTCATAGGCTACACTTCTAGGGTTTAGCCATTACGATCTCGGGGTAGATCAACTCTTGTAATAATCATATTCATCAAGATCAATCAAGCAGGAAGTAGGGTATTACCTCCATGGAGAGGGCCCAAACCTGGGTAAACATCGTGTCCCCTGTCTCCTATTACCATTAGCCTTAGGACACAGCTCGGGACCCCCTACTCGAAATCCGCCGGTTTTGACACCGACATCGGGGTCCTGACAGGGATGAACTAACCTTGGGTTTTGTCGATGATGACTTCATGTAGATAATGAAGATGTGATGCTCAATGTTGATGTAGATCATTTGGAGCAATCCTTTGGAGTGTTGCACTTTCAACACCTACATGGGTTAGTCCCACACGAAACATACAAGGATATCCATAGACATAGAGTGAATTACACATATGATGATGTCCATGAAAGCATTGGGTTACCTTGTCCCTTGTGTTACCAACAAGAGGGTTTGTGACTCCATGAACTAGTGCAAGATATGAAAGTTGATTACACAAGTCCTTGCCAAAGTGAATATGAGTGAAATATGTTGGCAGAGTCACCCTCAAGAACGCTCTAGTTCTTCTTCTTTGGGAGCCACATCAACTTGATGGGAATCCTTGGAGTTGTAGTTGTACTTGATGAAGTAGAGCTTGACATTGTCTTGGGAACCCACTTGACCATGACCTTGGGAGCTTCTTCAAATGAGTCAGTCTCGTCTTGAAGCTTGTCCTTGCCTTTTAGCTTGTGGTCTTGTGGTGGAACATAATCTTGATCTTGTGTTCCCTCAAAATAAGTGGGGTCATACTTCTCTTGTTGAGGAACAAACTTCATCTTGGGGTATTGATCTTGTTCCCATTCAACTCCATTGGCATTGAAGTTTTGTTCAAAACAAACACCTTGATTCTTCCACTGCCTTCCTTGCTTGCGAACAATTTCCTCAAATTTCTTACTCCCGGCAAGGCTCTCACCTTTCTCTATAATTCCCTTCAATAAGCTATTTTCTTGCTCAAGTGTAACTTGGTTAAGAGAATCATTAGTGGAATCAAGAGAAGTACTAGAAGCAACAATATTGGATTTAGCATGGTTATTGTTACTACTAGAAGAATAATCTTTCTTGCCCTTGTTACTAGATTTTACTTGTGGCATATAAGTAGACAAGAGGAGAAATTTGGCAATGTAGGAAGAACTCTTATTTTCAAGACCATCATAGATAGCTTTTAGAAGCTCATGTTCTTGCTATAAATTTAGCTTCTTGAAGCATAGTTTCTTGTGAGTCCTTAGGAGCTCTCTATGATCCTCTTGAGTATAGTCGGAGTCAGAGTGATAGCTTCTCTCGGAGTAGTTGTCAGAGTCGGAACCGGATACCCATTCACCAACGTGAGCTAGATGTCTTCGTCTTGTGTAGCTCTTTGATGACGTGTCCTTTCTTTCTGAATCACTGCTTCTTTGAGAGGGTCTTCATTGATAACGATCATCTCTACTCCTTCTCTCTCTTGGAGGCGATTCATCTCATCTACTTCTCCTTTTTGGTGAGTCTTCTCTTTTCTTGTAGGGAGCCATACACTCATTGGAGTAGCGTCAGGGTCTTCCACAATTGTAGCAATTACGATCACGACTAGAAGATCTTTTGTCATTGTAGGACCTTGACTTGGAGCTTCTCTCTTTGCTTTTACTCTTGTAGAACTTGTTGAAGTTCTTCGCCATTAAGCTCAATTCTTCATTGGAGACTTGCTTTTCACATGATGTTGTAGGAGCATCATTTTAAGCTTTGTAAGAACCACTTGACTTGTTGTGAAGCTCTTCCTTATCCTTGAGTGACATCTCATGAGCAACAATTCTACCAATGACTTCTATGGGTTTGAGATCTTTGTAATTGGGCATCATTTGGACCAGTGTGCACACGGTATCATATTTTCGATCCAACACTCTAAGGATCTTCATGATGATGAATTTGTCGGTCACCTCTTTACTTCCTAAGCCGGCAATCTCATTTGTGATGAGAGCAAGCATAGAGGCGACTCCTTCACCATCCTTCATCTTCAACTTGTCAAGTTGACTTCGAAGCACATCCAACTTGGATTCCTTTGCATTCATGCATATCAACCAAAGTATCCCAAATTTCCTTTGCATTCTAAAGGCAGCTGATTTTGTTGAGTTATTCGGGGCACAATCCATTGAAGGTATTATCGCAAGCTTGAACATTATATTGCAACATCTTCAATTCTTCCGCGGTTGCTTCACGATCCGATTCTTTACCATCCTTGAAGAAGTCACCTTGCAAGCCAACACGCACAACAACCCAAACGATCTGGTTATGACCAAGAGTATGCATTTTCATCTGATGCTTCCAACTAGCAAAATTTTTACCATCAAAATAAGGACCTCTACGATGATAGTTACCCTCGCTAGACGCCATACTCTCCTAGGTTGTGAAACCAAGGCTATGATCACCAGAACTATGGAAATCAAGGCGAATGGAGACCAAAGCTCTGATACACTTGTAGGATCGAAAGTATGTCTAGAGGGGGGTGACTAGACTACTTGACCAAATAAAAATCTTTCCTTTTCCCAATTTTAGTTGTGGGCAGATTTTAGCAATTATGACAAGTCAACAAATCGACCTACATGTGCAATTCTAAGAGTATAGCAGTAGAAAGTACAACATTGCATATGAAGGTAAAGGGAAGGGTTTGGAGAAAGCTATCATACGTCCACATTGATTGAGACTTCAACCCACGAAGGGTGACGGCTGCGCGAGTCCACGGAGGGCTCCACCCATGAAGGTTCCACAAAGAAGCAACCTTGTCTATCCCACCATGGCCATAACCCATGAATGACTCGCCTCACTCGGGTAGATATTAACGAAGTAGGTGATCTCCTTGCCCTTACAAACTTCTTGGTTCAACTCCACATCCCAACGGAGGCTCCCAAGCGACACCTAACCAATCTAGGAGACACCACTCTCCAAAAAGTAATAGATGGTGTGTTGATGATGAACTCCTTGCTCTTGTGATTCAAATGATAGTCTCCCCAACACTCAACTCTCTCACACGGATTTGGCTATGGTGGAAGAGGGATTTGAGTGGAAAGCAACTTGGGAAGGCAAGAAATCAAGGTTCAAATGGTAGGAATGGAATCTCTTGATCTCAACACATGAGTAGGTGGTTCTCTCTCAGAAATTGAATGGTAAAAGCATAGGCACATTCTGATGGCTCTCTCTTCTAAGAAGAAGGGGGTGGAGGGGTATATATAGCCTCCACACAAATTCCAACGTTACACACTTTTGACTCATCTCGGTGGCACCGATTAGTTAAACTTGGTGGCACCGATCTGTTCAAAACTGTGAACATTGGGAATCTCGGTGGGACCAACTGGAACAACTCGATGGGGCCGATGTGCTAGGGCTTAGGGCAAACCTCGTCTCGGTGGCATCAATTGCATCAACTCTGTGGTACTGAAGTGAAGCAATAAGGCAACAGAGAGTTGTCAAGCCATCTTGGTTAAACCAAAATAATTGCAACAAGTAACAGAGAGTTGACAAGGCCATCTCGGTGGGACCAAGATCTGTATCGTTGTGACCAAATCATTAGGGTTTTTGGCTGTGGATATGTCAAATGAACTCGGTGGCTCCAGATAGAAAGAATCAGTGGGGCCTAGTTGGAGTTTTAGGGTTTGGACATATTTTGATGGAGGAAGTGGTTGAGGGTTTTCGAGTGATATCACTAAGCACTTTGAATAAGTAGAACATTAAGCAACACTGATGTCCACTACGCAATCTTCTTCTTGTAGACTCATGTTGGGCCTCCAAGTGCAGAGTTTTGTAGGACAGTAACAAATTTCCCTCAAGTGGATGACCTAAGGTTTATCAATCCGTGGAGGCGTAGGATGAAGATGGTCTCTCTCAAACAACCCTGCAACCAAATAACAAAGAGTCTCTTGTGTCCCGAACACACCCAATACAATGGTAAATTGTATAGGTGCACTAGTTCGGCGAAGGGATGGTGATACAAGCGTAATATGGATGGTAGATATGAGTTTTTGTAATCTGAAATTATAAAAACAGCAACGTAAATAGTAACAAAAGTGAGCAAAAACAGTATAGCAATGCTTGGAAACAAGGCCTAGGGTTCATACTTTTACTAGTGCAAGTTCTCTCAACAATGATAACATAATTAGATCATATAGCAATCCCTAAACATGCAATGAAGAATCATTCCAAAGTTCCTATCACGGAGAACATAAGATGAAATGCTTGTAGGGTATGAAACCACCTCGAAGTTATTCTTTCCGATCAATCCATTGAGCTATTCCTATAAGTGTCACAAACAGCCCTAGAGTTCGTAGTAAAATAACACCATATGACACACATCAATCAACCCTAATGTCACCTAGATACTCCAATGTCACCACAATTATCTGTGGGTCAATTATATGATATGCATCAAACAATTCAGATTCATAATATTCAATCCAACACAAAGAACCTCAAAGAGTGCCCCAAGATTTATACCGGAGAAACAAGGACGAAAATGTGCATCAATCCCTATGCATAGATTACCCCAATGTCACCTCGGGAATCTGCGAGTTGAGTGCCAAAACATACATCAAGTGAATCAATAGAACACCCCATTGTCACCACGGGTACCCACGCAAGACATACATCAAGTGTTCTCAAATCCATAATAGTATTCAATCTGATAATAATGAAACGTCAAAGGTAAAACTCAATTCATCTCAAGAAGGTAGAGGGAGAGAAACACCATATGATCCAACTATAGTAACAAAGCTCATGGTACATCAAGATCGTGCCATATCAAGGACACGAGAGAGAGAGAGAGAGAGAGAGAGAGAGAGAGAGAGAGATCAAACACATAGCTACTGGTACATACCCTCAGCCCCGAGGGTGAACTACTCCCTCCTTGTCATGGAGAGTGCCGGGATGATGGTGATAGCCACCGGTGTGGTCTCCCCCTCCGGCAGGGTGTCAGAACGGGCTCTCGATTGGTTTTTCGTGGCTACAGAGGCTTGCTGCAGTGGAACTCCCGATCTAGGTTTCTTTCTGGGGGTTTCTGGATCTATAGGAAGTTTTGGCGTCGGTTTCACATCAGGGGGGGTCACGAGTTAGCGACAAGGCAGGGGGTGCACCCTAGGGTGGTGGGCGCGCCCTCCACCCTTATCATTGACTCGGGACTCTTTTGGCCCAACTCTTGTGCTTCGGGGGATTCTTCTGGTCCATAAAAAATCACCATAAATGTTTAGCTTGTTTGGACTCCGTTTGATATTCCTTTTCTGCAAAACCGAAAAACAAGGAAAAAACAGAAACTGGCACTGGGCTCTACGTTAATAGGTTAGTCCCAAAAATAATATAAAATAGCATATAAATGCATATAAAACATCCAAGATGGATAATATAATAGCATGGAACAATAAAAAATTGTAGATATGTTGGAGACGTATCAAGCATCCCCAAGCTTAATTTCTGCTCATCCTAGAGTAGGTAAATCATAAAAACAGAATTTTTGACGCGAAATGCTACCTAGCATATTTATCAATGTAATCTTCTCTATTGTGGCAAGAATATTCAGATCCATAAGATCCAAAACAGAAGTTTAATATTGACATAAAAACAATAATACTTCAAGCATACCAATAAGGCAATCATGTCTTCTCAAAATAACATGGCCAAAAAAGTTATCCCTACAAAATCATATAGTCTGGCTATGCTCCATCTTCATCACACAAAATATTCAAATCATGCACAACCCCGATGACAAGCCAAGCAATTGTTTCATACATTTGATGTTCTCAAACTTTTTCAACTTTCACGAAATACATGAGCGTGAGCCATGGACATAACACTGTAGGTGGAATAGAATATGGTGGTTGTGGAGAAGACAAAAAGAATGAGATAGTCTCACATCAACTAGGTGTTCAACAGGCTATGGAGATGCCCATCAATAGATATCAATATGAGTGAGTAGGGATTGCCATGGAAAGGATGCACTATTTCTATAAAGGGTGCTTTTATTAACTCAAAATGTAGCATCGAGCGGATACAAAGCATAAGAGCGACACCCAGCCTCTACATAGCTAAGATGTACACAACCATCAAACAAATAGTCTGACAAAAATATAAAAATGACAAAGTGGCAACTGTAAAGCTATATGGGGCCGAAACTATGCCTATGTCGATGGAGAAGGTGTACCGATTCAGAGATTATGGTGCCACCCATGTTGGGTAAAAACCTCCCTGGCCACCCGCTCCAGCCGCATACACACCACCTTGAACAACGATTGGTACTCCGTTCGGTGCAGAGTAGACCACATACAAAGCCAGTGCATACAACGGTAAATAATCTGCATAGGAGAAGAGATTTTGCCATTAAAAACACAACCATTTCTACATAGCCAAAGCGACCATAGTAAGGCAGACGCTCCCACCCGTATTAGCATACTAAAAGTATTTCGTATTCCATCAACCCAGTGACCATATATATTGGTAACACTTCCTTTTTAGTACAAATTTAACGCTATTTGGATAACTGACCATGTAGAACGCGCAAACTTGCATTGAAAGAAGAGATGTTTGATTGTCTCATCATGAGTACAAAAACTACATTTCTTGCTTCCTTTTTAGTTGCATCAAGCGAGGTTGTCTTTAGTTAGCACAACTCCTCTCTGAAGATACCACATAAAAATCTTAACTTTTAGTGGCATCTTCAATTTCTAGATTTGTTTATTACTGGCCACTCGAATCTCTGTGTGAGATAGTGCACGATACATAGTGGCAACTATGAAGGACCCAGATGTAGTAAGATTCCAGCGAAACACATCCCGCCCTTGTGTCAAGTTAATCGAATCCAAATGGGATAGAAGGTGTTGCCATGACACAAGATGGGGCCAAACCAAATCCCTCTAAAATGGTATATCTGGCGGGGAAGTGGTCATCACATGCGCAAGAGTATCATTCTTATCGCGTACAATGCGTTACAAGGTTGGGTACTGTTCTCGAAGAGTGGTATTTCCTAGCCACTTGTCCTACCATAAACGTATCTCTGAGTCGTCCTTTATCGCGAAGGATCCAAAACGGAAAAGATGTTTCTTTACCGCCATCGGACCAGCCCAAAAATGCGAGCCACCGGGCTTCCTAGATGACTGGGACAACGCCTTTTGGCCTAAACACTTGTTGTGTAGCATAGTTTGCCAAACACCATCCTCGGTAAGTAGCTTGACCAACCATTTACTGAGTAAGGCATCATTCTTGACCTGGAGATCCTGAACACCTAAGCCTCCTTGGTCTTACGGTCGGCAAATGACGCTCCATTTGGTTAGTCTATACTTTTTCTTTTCACTGTCTCCTTGCCAAAAAAACTGGATCTGAAGTAATGCAGTCTTTGCAGAACCCCTTTGGGTAGTTGGAAATATGAGAGCATGTAGAGAACCATGTTGGTGAGGACAGAATTGATCAAAACTAGTCGTCCTCCAATGGAGAGCAATTTTCCTTTCCAACTGCTCAATCGTTTCTCTAATCGCTCTTCAACATGTTTTCACTCCGCATTAGTGAGACACCGATAATGAATCCGAATTCCCAAATATTTAATCGGGAATTGGCCTTATGCACATCCAAACAAGTCAGCATATTATGCAGCCATCTCCTTGGCTTCTCCAAAACAGAACAATTCACTTTTATGGAAGTTGATTTTCAAGCCTGACATTTTCTCAAAAGCTGAAAGCAAAAGTTTCAGATTTCTCGCCTTATCAAGGTCATGTTCCATAAAAATAATCGTATCATCAGCATATTGCAAGATAGAGAGTCCTCCATCGACAAGATGTGGCACTACTCCTGCAATTTGACCATCCTGTTTGGCGCGTTCAATCAAAGTAGCCAGCATGTCAGCAACAATGTTAAATAACATTGAAGACAGTGAATCACCTTGACCTAATCCTTTTTTTTTGTCTGGAAGTAATGGCCTACATCATCATTGAATTTGATAGCAACACTACCTCCAGTAACGAAATTTTGGATCCACTCACGCCATTTATCGAAGAATCTTTCATTCTCAGGGTCTGCTATAGAAACGACCATTTGACTTTATCATATGCCTTTTCAAAGTGAATTTTCAATACTACCCCACTCATGTTCTTCCGGTGCATCTCATGAATGGTCTCGTGAAGGATAACTACTCCATCGAGTATATTTCTTCCTTGCATGAAAGCCATTTGGGATGGCCGAACAACGCCACATTGAGCCTATTAGTAGCTACTTTGGTGAGCTATAAGTTTATCAAAGCTCAAACAAAAACTAAGTGGGTTTGCATCCAACTTGCTTGCTCACTAAGACCTAGGGCATTTGAAGAAGCCCATCGTTGGAACATACAAGCCAAGTTCTATAATGGAAAATTCCCACTAGTATATGAAAGTGACAACATAGGAGACTCTATATCATGATGATCACGGTGCTACTTTGACGCACAAGTGTGGTAAAAGGATAGTAACATTGCCCCTTCTCTCTTTTCTCTCATTTTTTTATTTTTTTAGTTTTTTGGGCCTTCTCTCTTTTTTTGGCCTCTTTTTTTGTCCGGAGTCTCATCCCGACTTGTGGGGGAATCATAGTCTCCATCATCCTTTCCTCACATGGGACAATGCTCTAATAATGCAGATCATCACACTTTTATTTACTTACAACTCAAGAATTACAACTCAATACTTAGAACAAAATATGACTCTGTATGAATGCCTCCTGCGGTGTACCGGGATGTGCAATGAATCAAGAGTGACATGTATGAAAGAATTATGAAAGGTGGCTTTGCCACAAATACAATGTCAACTAGATGATCATGCAAAGCAATATGACAATGATGGAGCGTGTCATAATAAATAGAACGGTGCAAAGTTGCATGGCAATATATGTCGAAATGGCTATGGAAATGCCATAATAGGTAAGTATGGTGGTTGTTTTGAGGAAGGTATATGATGGGTGTATGGTACCGGCGAAAGTTGCGCAGTACTAGAGAGGCTAACAATGGTGGAAGGGTTAGAGTGCGTATAATCCATGGAATCAACATTAGTTATAAAGAACTCACATACTTATTGCAAAAATCTATTAGTTATCGAAACAAAGTACTACGCGCATGCTTATAGGGTGATAGATTGGTAGGAAAAGACCATTGCTCGTCCCCGACCGCCACTCATAAGAAAGACAATCAATAAATAAATCATGCTCCGATTTCATTACATAACGGTTCACCATATGTGCATGCTACGGAATCACAAACTTTAACACAAGTATTTCTACAATCCAAAATTTCTCACTAGCATGTCTCTAATATCACCATCTTTATATCTCAAAACAAATTCAAGGAATCAAACTTCTCATAGTATTCAATGCACTTTATATGAAAGTTTTTATTATATCCCTCTTGGATGCCCATCATATTAGGACTAAATTCATAACCAAAGCAAATTTCCATGTTGTTTAAGACTCTAAAAATAATATAAGTGAAGCATGAGAGTTCATCAATTTCTTCAAAATAAAACCACCGCCGTGTTCTAAAAATGTACAAGTGAAGCACTAGAGCAAACGACAAACTACTCCAGAAGATATAAGTGAAGAACAATGAGTAGTTGGATAATTTTGTAACTATGTGAAGACTCTCTAAGAATTAAGAATTTCAGATCTTAATATTTTATTCAAACAGCAAGCAAAGCAAAATAAAATGACATTGCAATGATAGCACATATAATGTGAAGAAGCAAAAACTTAGGCTCAACCAAAACTGATCAATAGTTGTCAAAGAAGAAAGGTAGGATGCCAACTGGGGCATCCCCAAGCTTAGATGCTTGAGACTTCTTGAAATATTATTTTGGGATGCCTTGGGCATCCCCAAGCTTGAGCTTTTGTGTCTCCTTAATTCCTTTTATATCACGGTTTCCCTAAATCATAAAATCTTCATCCACACAAAACTCAACAAGAACTCGTGAGATACAATGCAAAACCTTATCATTCTCTATTGTAGCAAATAACTAAAATTATTATTTGATATTGCCTACTAAATACTCCTATCCTCGAATAGAATCATTAAACAAGCAAACACATGCAAACAATGCAAACATAACAGCAATCTGTCTAAACAGAACAGTCTCTAAAGAATGCAAGAGGAATCATATTTCCCTAACTCCAAAAATTCTAAAAAATTACCACACTATAGAAAATTTGTTGTTACTCACTGTGTAAAAATTTCAAGATTTTATCATGTAGTGACCACGATCCCAATGGATCGAAGTATATGTGCTTAAGTGTCATCACTGGATCGGTAATGCTGACACACAGAGTACTCGAGGAATGATAACCGAGTTCAATCACACACTTATTACATTGAGGTCCTCATAAAGAGTATGATTACACAAAAATAATATGGCTGAAGGCCATCTAAACTAAATAACTGTGGAAGCTTCAAAGGTAAATGAGTCCATCAACTCCAACGGCATAGCTGAGTGCACGACAACGACCTATCACACCTTATTCCTCGTCTGAGTAGTCTGCAACATGAGACGTTGCAGCCGTGCAGGTCAGCACATTGAATATGCTGGCAGAGTTACACTGTAAAGCAATGAATGCAAGAACTATATCTACATGCAATATTTGGCTGGTGCAGGATCTAAGTTTATGATTTTGCATAAAGCTAGTTTTTCCCTACAACAAAGGAATAAATTTATTTACTACTCCCAAGTTGTACCAATATTTGAGAAGGTTCCTCCAACTCAAATCCCAATTAAACAAGTATTATCATTAAACCCAATTCAATTAATTAAAGAGTGATGAGATCAACAATAATATCCAATTACAGATACTCAAGATGTCCATAACCGGGGATATGTCTAACCATGATTAGTTTATACACGCTGCAGAGGTTGTGCACTTTTCCCCAGAAAACTCGACCGCATCCATGATCGGAAGATCGAGACATAGTCTTTCTGAAGCATTAACTCTCTACTCCAGGCAGACTGGTACACCTACTTTCCCCTACATTTGCTAGTCCACCTCTTCAAGAGATCATACAACTTACTCAACTATGCCAGAGCCCATAATGGCTTGTGGCTGCACACGGAAGTTCCTAGTCATGAAATATGATAACCCACAAGTATAGGGGATCACAACCGTTTTCGAGGGTAGAGTATTCAACCCAAATTTATTGATTCGACACAAGGGGAGCCAAAGAATATTCTCAAGTATTAGCAGTTGAGTTGTCAATTCAACCACACCTGGATAACTTCATATTTGCAGCAAAGTATTTAGTAGCAAAGTGATATGGAAGTAAGGGTAACAGTAGCAAAAGTAACAGTAGCAGTTTTGTAGTAATTGTAACAGTGGCAACGGTAAAGTAACTAAGCAAAGAGCAATATGTGAAAAGCTCGTAGGCATTGGATCAGTGATGGATAATTATGTCGGATGCGATTCCTCATGTAATAGTTATAACATAGGGTGACACAGAACTAGCTCCAGTTCATCAATATAATGTAGGCATGTATTCCGAATATAGTCATACCTGCTTCTGGAAAAGAACTTGCATGACATCTTTTGTCCTACCCTCCCATTGCAGCGGGGTCCTATTGGAAACTAAGGGATATTAAGGCCTCCTTTTAATAGAGTACCAGACCAAAGAAATAATACTTAGTGAATACATGAACTCCTCAAACTACGGTCATCATCAAGAGTGGTCCCGATTATTGTCACTTCGGGGTTGTCGGATCATAACACCTAATAGGTGACTATAGACTTGCAAGATAGGATCAAGAACTCACATATATTCATGAAAACGTAATAGGTTCAGATCTGAAATCATGGCACTCGGGCCCTAGTGACAAGCATTAAGCATAGCAAAGTCATAGCAACATCAATCTTGGAACATAATGGATACTAGGGATCAAACCCTAACAAAACTAACTCGATTACATGGTAAATCTGATCCAACCCATCACCGTCCAGCAAGCCTACGATGGAATTACTCACGCACGGCGGTGAGCATCATGAAATTGGTGTTGGTGGATGGTTGATGATGACGATGACGATGGATTCCCCTCTCTCGAGCCCCGAACGGACTCCAGATGAGCTCTCCCTAGAGAGTCTAGGGCTTGGCGGTGGCTCCGTATCGTAAAACGCGATGAATCCTTCTCTCTGATTTTTTTCTCCCCGAACGTGTATTTATGGAGTTGGATTTGAGGTCGGTGGAGGTCCAGGGGGCCCACGAGGCAGGGGGCGCCCCCCACCCTCGTGGATAGGGTGTGGGCCCCTTGACATTGATTCTTTCGCCAATATATTAATTCCAAAAAGTTACTCCATGGATTTTCAGGTCATTCTGAGAACTTTTATTTCTACACAAAAATAACACCATGTCAGTTTTGTTCAAAACAGCGTCAGTCCGGGTTAGTTCCATTCTAATCATGCAAGTTAGAGTCCAGAACAAGAGAAAAAGTGTTTGGAAAAGTAGATACGACGGAGACGTATCAACTCCCCCAAGCTCAAACCTTTGCTTGTCCTCAAGCAATTCAGTTGACAAACTGAAAGTGATAAAGAAAAAAAATTACAAACTCTGTTTTCTCTTGTTGTTGCAAATATGTAAAGCCAGCATTCAAGTTTTCAGCAAAGATTATGAACTAACCATATTCACAATAACACTTAGGTCTCATGTTTCCTCATATCAATGGCATAATCAACTAGCGAGCAATAATAAAAAATCTCGGATGACAACACTTTCTCAAAACAATCGTAATATGATATAACAAGATGGTACCTCGCTAGCCCTTTGTGAGACCGCAAAGCATAAATGTAGAGCACCCCTAGAGATCAAGGACTGACTAGACATTGTAATTCATGGTAAAAGAGATCCATTCATAGTCATACTCAATATAAATTAATAGTAATGCATGCAAATGACAGCGGTGCTCTCCAGCGGGTGCTTTTTAATAAGAGGATGATGACTCAACATAAAAGTAAATAGATAGGCCCTTCGCAGAGGGAAGCAGGGATTTGTAGAGGTGCCAGAGCTCGATTTTGAAATAGAGATAAATAATATTTTGAGCGGCATCCTTTCATTTTCAACATAACAACAGAGAGATCTTGATATCTTCCATGCTACACACATTATAGGCGGTTCCCAAATAGAATGGTAAAGTTTATACTCCCCCACCACCAACAATCACCAATCCATGGCTTGCCCAACAACGGGTGCCTCCAACTAACAACAATCCTGGGGGAGTTTTGTTTGCAATTATTTTGATTTGATTTGAGCATGGGACTGGGTATCCCGGTTACCAGCCATTTTCTCGTGAATGAGGAGCGGAGTCCACTCCTCTTGAGAATAATCCGCCTAACATGGAAGATATAGACAACCCTAGTTGATACATGAGCTGTTCGAGCATACAAAACAGAATTTCATTTGAAGGTTTGGAGCTTGGCACATACAAATTTACATGGAACGGCAGGTAGATACCACATATAGGAAGGTATGGTGGACTCATATGGAATAACTTTGGGGTTTATGGATTTTGGATGCACAAGCAGTATTCCCGCTTAGTACAAGTGAAGGCTAGAAAGATACTGGGAAGCGACCAACTAGAGAGTGACCACAGTCATGAACATGCATTAAAATTAATCAACATTGAGTGCAAGCATGAGTAGGATATAATCCAGCATGAACATAAATATAGTGGAGGCTATGTTGATTTTGTTTCAACTACATGTGTGAACATGTGCCAAGTCAAGTCACTCGAATCGTTCAAAGGAGGATACCACCCTATCATACCACATCACAACCATTTTAATAGCATGTTGACACGCAAGGTAAACCATTATAAACTCCTAGCTAGTTAAGCATGGTATAATCTACTATAATCTCTAATTGTCATTGCAAACATGTTTACTCATAATAAACTGAATGAGGAACGATGAACTAATCATATTTACAAAAACAAGATAGGTCGAGTTCATACCATCTTCTCTCATCTCAATCAGTCCATCATATATCGTCATTATTGCCTTTCACTTGCACGACCGAATGTTACATTCAATTCAAGGGAGAAGACAAGGTAATATGAGCTCTTGGTTAAATCAACAACAATGCATATGAGAGCCACTCAACATTTTCATCATGGTCTTCTCCTCTCGACCCCCAAAGAAAAGAAAACAAATAAAACTATTTACACGGGAAAGCTCCCAACAAGCAAAAGAAGAATGAGAAATCTTTTTGAGTTTTATTTTAATTACTACTACTACAGGCATGGAAAGTAAACTAGCTAAAAGCTATAACTAATTTTTTTGGTTTTTCTTAAGGTTATTCAAACACACAAGAAGAAAGCAAGAAAAGGAAAATAAACTAGCATGGATAGTACAATGAAAAAGTATGAGCATCGACAACTAGAATGAGTGTGTGAACATGAATGTAACGTCGGTGAGAAATACGTACTCCCCCAAGCTTAGGCTTTTGGCCTAAGTTGGTCTATGCCCATGGATTAAAGTTATAGCTGGGGTCGTACTGAGATGCAGCAGCTACTGCCTCACGAGCTACAGCTTGGAGGCAAGCTGCCTCCGTCCTCCTCTCGTACTCATTCGCCTCCTCCCTGGTTATAATATATCTCCTTTTTGCCTGAGAGTTAAAGAAACCAGGAGCAGGGAGAGCAACATGGACAGTGCGATGTCTATCAAAGATTAGTCGGTATTGGAGGAATTGTTCAGTCCTCTCTAGAAACTGATGGCTAACCATGGCATTATAATCTAGATAAGAAGGAGGCAACTCCATATCACTTCTGTTGGGGATATAACTATTTGTGTAAGCCGCCCAGGAGGGGCCGGGTTACGCAAAGAGGACTCACCAGAGAGAAGCCCAAGACAAGGCATGAAGATGATGGTTCATAGGAAGCTTAAAGCCCACCGGCGACTTAAGGCCAGTTGTAGTAAACCGCAATTATAATATTACTTGTATCATAAGGTAGACTCAACTAGTCACCGAGCCGGACATTGTTTATAAGCTGGCCGGGACTCTGTAAGCCGCAGGGTGTCGACCCGTGTATATAAGGGGACGACCCGCTAGCGGCTTAGGGCAAGAAACAACTCATCGAGAGCCACGCATAGCGTATCTCGCTCCCTGGTCATCGAAACATCAATACCAACCCAACTAGACGTAGGCCTTACCTTCACCGTAAGGGGCCGAACTAGTATAAAAACCTCTCGTGTCCTTTGTCCCGATTAACCCCTTCAAGCTTCCTAGTTGCGATGGCTCCACAACTAAGTCCTTTCACGAGGACATCTGACGTGACAATTCCACGACAGTTGGCGCCCACCATGGGGCCAGCGCACGGTGGATTTGAGTTCTTGAAGGGCAACTTCGAAGGGCTCAAGGGATACGTAGCGGGCCGGATGACCAAAAGTCGTCGCGGCAAGATCTACATCGACGACGAAGGCTGGGGCCCCGACGCCGGCTCAATTGAGTACGGGTACCGGGTCCCCTTCGGAGGGATCCACGTCTTCATCGGCCGGATTGGTGAGCCGGGGCCTGAGCCGGACAACTGCACCGACCTCGTCGAGACGGCTCAGCGTGCGAAACCCGCCCGAGTTCAACCCAGCATGAAGCGTGTCTTTGTGGGTTGCGTGCACGGAGAAGATCTTTCTGAAGGTCCTGAAGATGGTGGTGAGACGGCCGTCCCCTCTGACGCTGATTCATCCGCCGGTTCAACAGATTCTTTGTATCAAGTTCAAGATGGTGCGCTCGGGGGCTGTTCCGATGGTCTTAGTATTCCGGACCTCTGTGAGTCGCCAAATTGGGCAGGAGTCTTTATGGCTGGCACTCAACCCGGACAAAACTCTACAGTCACGGCCGCAATCACTTCCGGGTTAGGAGCAGCCAGGACAAGAGGCCCTGTGCACCCGCCGGCTCAAGTACTGATAGACCTCATGGACAAGCTTACGACCCTGTTAACCGCCACGGTTATTCCTGCAAACAAAGATGAGCATGACGTGGAGGTAGCACGGGTACGTGAGGAGATAGCTTAGGCCAAGGAGGCCTTGGCAGCTGAGGATACTAGGCTAGCCACGGAGCGGGCGGCTCTCGACGCCCAGGCACAGCGGTTGCAGTCAGAGGCTTACCAGCTTACGATGAGTTTAAACGCGTCCAATGAGGTAATGAGGAGGAGACACCAGAAGACCCAATCCCGGTTGCCTCCGAATTATGACCCTAGGGTTCTCTTTGCCACACCCGGAGCCGGCCCAAGTAACCCGCCCAATGCTAACCAGTTTACGACACCCGGAGCGGGAGGACCGGCTCAGCGTCAGGAGATGCCACCTCCTCACATGAGCATGGCACCTCCGTGTTATGTGCCAATACCGGAGGGTCACTTTTCCAACCCCATGGAGAATTTAATCGCAGCGTCAGCGTGTTTGGCGGCTCTTCCAATGGATGGTGATGATCCAATAGGGTGGAGACCCGGAGGATCAGGGAACTTGTTCAGACGGCTCTGGCTCAGCAAGAGACCTATTCTTACAACCGGGATAGAATTCATTTAACCCCTCCACCTTGGTTAGCGCCGCCTCGTCAGAACCGGAGCCCGAGTTACAGCAGGCACATGGAGTCCGAAGCTTTATCAAGCAACGCCCAACGCCAGCATGGTGGCTATAACCCGGTGCAGAACCGAGTACGTCAGGAGAACGAACGGGCGGCTCAACTGGTGGCTCAGCAGGCGGCTCAGCGGGCGACTCACTAGGATATCCTAGAGTATCCAACGACTTCTTTTGAGATGGGATTAGCCACCAGAACCGGTGGGGTTCCCTGTTTTATACCGGCTTTGCGCAATGTGCGCCTGCCTAAGGACTTCAAGGGACCTCGAAAGGTGCCGAATTACACGGCCGACTTACAACCCGGGGCATGGACTGAGAGCTATGAGATGGCCATGGAGCTATTGGAGGTTAGTGACGCGACAATGGCTAAATACTTCACCATGATGTCAGATGAGACGGCCCGGTCCTGGATAAAAGGTTTACCACCCAATTCCATTGGTTCGTGGGAGGAGTTAAAGGCCCGGTTCATCTAGAACTTCAAAGACACCTGTAAGCAATCCATGTCAATCGTGGACTGGACAAGTTGTAAGAAGGGGGAGGGTGAGTCCTCCACCCATTGGGTACGCCGGGTCAAGGAGATCATTCACTCATCTGATAAGATGGATGCCGGCTCTGCAGTCCTCATGTTGGAGAAGAATTGCAACTTCGAACCGCTGAGGCAGAAATTGGGCCGACTTAAGCGTGATTGCACCGATATGGGAACGTTGATGGCGGCTTTAGTCAAATATGCCGATTCTGATAATACCAAGGACCCCGCGTCTAACGATGAGAAGGCAGGGAAGGGTAAAAGGAACGGTAATGGAAAGGGTCAACAACCCAACCCAGGGAATCAAAGCAGTAACAAGCGTAAGGTGGATGGCAACCCGGAGCTGGTGGCTAACGCTAGTATGCAGGGTAACAATCAGAGACATAAGGGTAAGTGGCCTCGAAATGGCGGGTCAGGCCCATCTCTTGAGCAGCTACTCAACGAGCCCTGTCTGAAACACAGCACCCGGGAGCACCCCGCTACGCACCTGTGAAAAGATTGTGCGATCATGAAGGCGTTTAAAGATTCCAATATCTTTGATGGTGGTCATGGATCTTGTGGTGGTTCAGGGGCCGGCGGCTTTCATGGCCCGGGCGGCGACTCAAATTCTGGTTTTCAGGGACAGCCGGGTGGAAATAATCAACAGCAATCTGGTCAGGGTGGACAGTAGCAGCAACAGCAGTCGGGTTACCAGAGCCAACCAAAACAGTTGAGCGGTGGATAGTACCATGTATTTACTACCAGCTTATGCAAACGTGACCAGAAGGTTCATAAGAGGGCTGTAAATTCAGTTGAGCCGGCAGTTCCTCGTTATTTAAGATGGTCAGAGCAACCCATCATTTGGAGCAGAGAGGATCACCCCCCACGCGTCGATAATCTGGGTCAGTTAGCCTTGGTGGTAGCACCCCAGGTTGGTGGGTATAAGTTCACTAAGGTACTCATGGACGGAGGTAGTAGCATCAACATACTCTATTATGAGACCTTCCAGCGTATGGGGTTGACTGAGAAGAACCTGCGAACATCCAACACTGTTTTCCATGGGGTGGTTCCGGGCAAGTCGGCTTACCCGGTTGGTAAGATAGAATTAGAGGTGGCCTTTGGAGATGAGTATGATTCCAGGGCTGAGAAGTTGACGTTTGAAGTGGTCAAAATCAGGAGTCCATATCACGCTCTGTTTGGGTGACCGTCTTATGCTAAGTTCATGGCACAGCCGTGTTACGTTTACTTACAGCTCAAGATGCCGGGTTACAAGGGCACCATCACTGTGCATGGGAGTCGAAAGGTAGCCTTGGAATGTGAAGAAGGCGACGCGGCTTATGCTGAGACGGCCTGTGCTGCGGAGGAGCTCAAATTCTATCAAGACAATGTTGACCCGACGGATATGACCTCCCTCAAGAAACCAACTACAGAGCACGACCCGGCGTTGAAGTTTAAATCGGCCGCTGAGACAAAGCTTGTTGACTTCACCCCGGGAGACGCCTCTAAGCAGTTCAGTATCAGTGCCAATTTGGATCCTAAATAGAAAAGCGCGCTCATCGAGTTCATCCGTGAGAACCGGGACATCTTCGCATGGAAACCTTCTGACATGCCGGGTGTACCGAGGGAACTCGCTGAGCACACTCTCAATATTGATCCAAAGTATAAGCCGGTCAGGCAGTTTCTCCGACGATTCAACAAAGAGAGACGAGCAGCCATTGGGGAAGAGGTGGCCCGGCTCTTAGTGGCCGGGTTTATTGTCGAAGTCTTTCATCCAGAGTGGTTGGCTAACCCAGTGCTGGTGCTCAAGAAAAACGGCACTTGCGGATGTGTGTGGATTACACGGACTTAAACAAGGCTTGCCCGGCTGATCCCTTTGCACTCCCCCGTATTGATCAAATCATTGATGCTACGGCAGGTTGTGAATGTTTGAGTTTTTTGGATGCTTACTCTAGCTATCATCAGATCAAGATGGCAGTTAAGGACCAGGAGAAGACAGCTTTCATCACTCCGTTTGGGGCCTTCTATTATGTATCTATGTCGTTTGGGCTCAAGAGTGCCCAGGCGACTTATCAGCGATGTGTGCAGAACTGTTTGCACGATCAGATTGGGCGCAATGTTCATGCTTATGTGGATGACATCATGGTGAAATCCAGAGAAAAGGAAACTTTAATATCCGATTTGAGAGAGACCTTTGACAATCTCCGGGTTTACAAGATGATGCTTAACCCGGCCAAGTGTGTATTTGTGTACCTGCAGGCAAGCTCTTGGGTTTTCTGGTGTCAAATAGAGGCATTGAAGCTAATCCGGAGAAGATCACGGCGATTACCTCTCTGGCTAAGCCGGCGTGTATCAATGATGTTCAACGCCTGGCGGGACGTGTTGCTGCTTTAAGCCGGTTCATAAGCCGGTTGGGGGAAAAGGCCTTGCCGCTATACCAGATGATGAAGAAAACAGACACTTTTGTCTGGAGTAATGCTGCTAACGCTGCCTTTGAGGATTTAAAGAGACAGTTGTCTGAGCCACCGGTTCTTGCAGCTCCCATTGATAGAGAGCCGCTATTATTATATGTGGCTGCTAACTCACGGGCCGTCAGTGTGGCCATCGTAGTGGAACGTAAGGAGGCAGGCAAGGAGCATCCGGTTCAACGGCCGGTTTACTACATCAGAGAGGTACTTATTGAGTCTAAACAAAGGTATCCGCATTGGCAGAAGCTTGTTTACGGTGTATTCATGGCAAACCGGAAGCTGAAGCAGTACTTTCAAGGTCATCCTATAACGGTGGTAAGTTCAGCTCCTTTGGGAGACATCATCCAGAACAGGGAAGCCACAGGATGAATCGCCAAGTGGGACATTGAGCTTGGGCCTTATGGCCTGAAGTATATGCCACGTACTGCCATCAAGTCTCAGGCCTTGGTGGATTTTATCAATGATTGGACAGAGTTGCAGGCACCTGAGGAGAAGCCGGACAATACGTATTGGACTATTCACTTTGATGGGTCCAGGCAGTTAGAAGGATCAGGGGCTGGGGTTGTCTTAACTTCCCCTCGAGGTGACAAATTTCGTTATGTGCTCCGGCTCATGTTTCCTTGCACTAACAATGCAGCTGAATACGAGGCCTTGCTCCATGGTCTCCGGATGGCTAAGGAGATGAATCTAAGCTGGGTAAGGTGCTTGGGCGACTCATATCTCATGGCTCAACAGGTCTCAGGCACATGGGATTCTAAGGATCCCCTTATGGCGGCTTATCGTCGTGAAGTTGATGCTGTATCTGGGTACTTCAAAGGGTATCAGGTGGAGCACATTTACAGAAGGAAGAATGAGGCGGCGGATGCTTTAAGCCGATTGGGCTCTCAGCGTAAGCCGGTGCCGCCTAACACCTTTCTGGACGTTCTACATAATCCTTCTGTCAAAGTACCTACAGAGGAAGAGCTTGCAGTGCCGGACCCGGAGGCACAGTTAGTGGCTGCACTTCATGTCATCCTGGACTGGACATTGCCATATTTGGGGTCCTACCCTCCCATGGCAGTGGGGTCCTATTGGAAACTAAGGGATATTAAGGCCTCCGATTAATAGAGAGCTGGACCAAAGCATTAGCACTTAGTGAATACATGAACACCTAAACTACGTCATCACCGGGTAGTGTCCCGACTATTGTCACTCCGGGGTTGCCAGATCATAACACATAGTAGGTGACTACAATAGGTTCAGATCTGAAATCATGGCACTCGGGCTCTAGTGACAAGCATTAAGCATAGCAAAGTCATAGCAACATCAATCTTAGAACATAGTGGATACTAGGGATAAAACCCTAACAAAACTAACTAGATTACATGGTAAATCTCATCCAACCCATCACCGTCCAGCAAGCCTATGATGGAATTACTCACACACAGTGGTGAGCATCATGAAATTGGTGATGGACGATGGTTGATGATTATGACAGCGTCGATTTCCCCTCTTCGGAGCCCAAAATGGACTCCAGATCTGCCCTCCCGAGGAAGAACAGGAGGTGGCAGCGGCTCTGTATCGTAAAACACGATGAATCCTTCTCTCGGATTTTCTTTCTCCCCGAACATGAATATATTGAGTTGGAGTTGAGGTCGATGGAGCTTCGGGGGACCCACAAGCCAGGGGGCGCACCCAGGGGGGTAGGGCGCACCCCCACCCTTGTGGATAGGTGGTGGGTCCCCTCTGGTTGATTCTTCGTCAATATTTTTATTAATTCCACAAATATTCTCCGTGAAGTTTCAGGTCATTCCGAGTACTTTTATTTCTGCACAAAATAACACCATCGCAATTCTGCAGAAAACAGTGTCAGTCTGGGTTAGTTCCATTCAAATCATCCAAATTAGAGTCCGAAACAAGGGCAAAAGAGTTTGGACAAGTAGATACAATGGAGATGTATCAACTCCCCCAAGCTTAACCCAGTGCTTACCCTCAAGCAATTCAGTTGACAAACTAAAAGTGATAAAGAAAAACTTTACAAACTCTATTTGATCTTGTAGTCAACAAATATGTATAGCCAACATTCAGGTTTTCAGCAAAGATCATGAACTAACCATATTCACATAACATTTACGTCTCACGTTTACTCATATCAATGGCACAATCAAATGACATCACTTTTCAAAACAATCATGATATGATATAACAAGATGGTATCTTGCTAGCCCTTTTTGGGACCGCAAAACATAAATGCAGAGCACCGCTGAAGATCAAGGACTGACTAGACATTGTAATTCATGGTAAAAGAGATCCAGTCACAGTCATACTCAATATCAATTAATAACAACACATACAAATGACAGTGGTGCTCTCTAACTGGTGCCTTTTATAAGAGGATGATGACTCAGCAATAAAAGTAAATAGATAGACCCTTCACAGAGGGAAGCAATGATTTGTAGAGGTGCCAGAGCTCGAGCTTTTAAAACAGAGATGAATAATATTTTGAGCGGTATGCTTTCATTGTCAACATAACAACCAAGAGATCTTGATATCTTCCATACTAGATACATTATAGGCGATTCCCAAATAGAATGGTAAAGTTTTTACTCCCCTCCACCAACAAGCACATTCCATGGCTGGTCCGAAACAACGGGTACCGTCCAACTAACAACAATCCTGGGGAGTTTTGTTTATTTTGATTTGATTTGAGCAAGGAATCGCCAGCTAGCTCTACACTTGATTCACCTTCTTTTTTGAGTAAGGTTGCGACACCTACACCTGCTATTGATTCTGATATGTCGCATGTTATTGATGATGCTACTTCTGATATGAATTGTGCTTATGATGCTACTACTTTTCTTGATAAAAGTGTGCCACTTGGTGAATTACTTGATGAACAACTTGCTAGGGTTAGACAGAATGAAATTACTGAAACTGATGATATTATAGAAACTGGAGATTATTGAATCTCCCCCTAGATATGAATTGCTTCTTGTGCCTGATTCATAATCTCCAGTTAGCTAAGCTGAAAGAAAATATCATCAATTTCTATAATATCATCAGTTTCAGTTAGATAATATTATAGAAACCCTTAGCTAAGCTGAAAGAAAATCTTTGAATGCTAGAATGCAATATGACCCTAAGTTTGCTACTTCACCTATATGTGTTACTGATAAGGATTATGAATTCTTATCGATCCTGAGTTAATTACTTTGGTTGAATCTGATCCTTTCCATGGTAATGAATCTGAAACTGTTGTGGCACATCTTACTAAATTGAATGATATAGCCACCCTATTTTCTCATGAGGAAAAAAATCACTATTACTATTATCCTTAAGTTGTTTCCTTTCTCATTAAAGGGTGATGCTAAGTTATGGTTTAATTCTCTTGATCCTGGTTGTGTGCGTTGTCCCGAAGATATGATTTACTACTTCTCTGCAAAATATTCTTCTGCTAATAAGAAACAAGCTTCCTTAAGGGAAATATTTAAATTTGTCCAAATTGAAGAAGAGAGTCTCCCACAGATTGGGGAGGCTTCTCCAATTACTTAATGCTTTGTCTGATGATCCTCTCAAGAAAAATGAAATACTTGATATATTTTATAATGGACTAACCGATGCTTCTAGGGACCACCAAGATAGTTGTGTTGGTTGTGTTTTCAGGGAAAGAACTATTGAGTAGGCTAAATTTCTACTGAATAATATATTGAGTAATTATAATGATTGGACACTTCCTGAGCCAACTCCTAAGCCAACTCCAAAGAAAAGAGGTATTCTATTTCTCAATCCTGAAGATATGCAAGAGGCAAAGAAATCTATGAAAGAAAAAGGTATTAAAGCTGAAGATGTTAAGAATTTATCGCCTATTGAAGAAATACATGGTCTTGATAATCCAACACAGGTAGTAGAGGTAAACTCTCTCTATAGATTTGATGAAGGTGATATTCCTTATAATAAGTCTGCTAGTCAATGCTTGGATAAGTTTGATAATTTATTGTTAAACAAGAAAACTTCAATGCTTATGTTAGTAGACAATTGAAACGTAATGCTCACATGCTTGACTTCTTGGGTGATTATATGAGTATAACTGTTAATGGTCTTAAGCTTATTAGCAAGCATGCTTCCATGGTTAGAACTCAAGTAGAACAAGTACTTAAGGCACAAGATGATTTGCTCAATGAGTTGAATAGTAAGAAAAATGATAATGTTGTTAGGGTTATGACTAGAGGTGGTAAAATGACCGAGGAACCTTTGTATCCTAAGGGCCATCCTAAGAGAGTTGAGCAAGATTCTCATAGAATTAATATTGATGCACCTAGTCCTAGTAATAAGAAGAAACCAGATAGGACTTTGCATGTTTCTAGTGAACCTGTTATAGACACACCTGAGAATCCAAATGATATTTCTATTTCTGATTTCGAAACACAATCTAGTGATGAACATGAACCTAGTGATAATGTTAATCATGATGTTCATGTTGATGCTCAACCTAGTAATGATAATGATGTAGATATTGAACCAGTTGTTGATCTTGATGACCCATAATCAAAGAATCAACGTTATGATAAGAGAGACTTTGTTGCTAGGAAACATGGTAAGGCAAGAGAACCATGGGTTCAGAAACCCATGCCCTTTCCTCCTAAGCCATCCAAGAAAAAGGATGACGAGGACTTTGAGCGCTTAGCTGAAATGGTTAGACCTATCTTTTTCCGTATGCGTTTGACTGATATACTTAAAAAGCCTCCTTATGCTAAGTATATGAAATATGTTGTTACAAATAAAAGAAAGATACCGGAATCTGAAATTTCCACCATGCTTGCTAATTATACTTTTAAGGGTGGAATACCTAAGAAACTTGGAGATCCAAGAATACCAACTATACCATGCTTCATTAAAAAAACTATGTTAAAACTGCTTTATGTGATCTTGGAGACGGTGTTAGTGTTATTCTTTCTCTTTATATCGTAGACTTGATTGGAATAAGTTGACACCTACTGAAATCTCTTTGCAAATGGCTGATAAATCAGCTGCTATACCCGTCGGTATTTGTGAGGATGTGCCTGTTGTGGTTGCAAACGTTACTATCTTAACGGACTTTGTTATTCTTGATATGCCCGAGGACGACAGTATGTCGATCATACTTGATAGACCCTTTTTAAATACTGCAGGGGCTGTTATTGATTGCAACAAACGCAATGTCACTTTTCATGTTAATGGTAATGAGCATACGGTACACTTTCGGAAGAAAAAACCTCAAGTTCATAGTATCAATTCTATATGAAAATTTTCAACTATTACTATTGGAGGTTTTGAATTCCCTCTTCCTACTATCAAAAAGAAATATGATATTCTTATTGTTGAGGGCATGCATATCCCCGTTGAGGTAACCTAGTGTTATTCGAAAATTCTCTGGTTTCATGTTATTCGAAAGAAGTTTGTTAATGAGACTTGATCAACCTTGTTAATGGATTCCTTCTGATGAGCATGAGATGGATGAATTGAGAAAGCAGAACCTTCTGTACCTACCTTTTACTTTATTTTATTTAGATTAAATAAATCAAAAATAGTATTATCTGTCTGTTTTCTGAATTATTCGTGCACTAAAAAATATCCCGAAAATAAAAGTTCTCCAAATGCCCTGAAAATTAAGTATGATTTTTTATAGAATATTTTAGAATTTCTAGCACTCAACATGTACCAGGGGGATGCACCAGTGGGCCATAAGGGTGGAGGGTGCGCCCTACCCCTAGGCATGCCCCCTGCCTTGTGGGTCCCATATGGGTCCCCTTCACTTATTCCAGCACCCATCTACTTCGTCTTCCTCTAGAAAAAATCATCCCATAGCTCAAACCTGTGTTCTTGCTCATTTTGCTGTCGTTTTCGATCTCCTTGTTCAAAGCTCAATTTGTGAAACTGTTTGGGGGGATTGTTCTTCGGTATGTGACTACTCCAATGGTCTAATTAGTTTTTGTTCTAGTGCTTTATTTATTGCAAATTTTTGTTGTTGTGTTGACCCTGTTCTTGAGCTTGCATGTCAAATTTATATGGTCCAAAGTAGTTTTGATGCATGATATAGCCTCTAGGCACTTGTAGGAGTAGTTGCTATCAATCTTGTTGAGTTTGGATCGTTTTTATTTTGAGTCACTAAAAATTTCAAAAGTGTTTCAGAGAAAGAAAAATGTCTAGGAAAATGTACCAAGGTGGTTCTTCGAGGAAGCAAGCACCGAGGCTCGCGATACGTGAGCCGGACCTTGAACTACCAAGGGTAGCTCAAGTGCGGCCTTGTGAATGGCTGTCAGATGAATTCATCGTCCATGCAGGTTTCAAGGATGAGTTTGATGAATACGTACAAAATGCCGACCTTGAGGACTTCCTGTCAGATAAGTGCCAATGATACTATTTCCTCACTGGTTCCTCTGTGCGGAGGTTCGAAATTTCATCTAAGCGCAATGCCCATACTGTTTTATTTGATATTTATGAGGAGTCATATACCATGGACCTTGAATATTTTAATACTGCATGCAAAATCCCACAGTGGGGCATTCATAGTGAGCCTCACAAAGCTGGATACAATAATTTCCTTGCTAGCATCACTGTGGGAGAAACTAGAAAGATCACACAAGCTACCATAGGGGGCATTCACTTTCCTACCATGCATTATTTTTATCTCTTTATAGGTAGATGCATTAATGGTAAGCATGAGCATTTCCACCTTTGCGTTCCAGATCTGAGTATCCTCAAGTGTGCGATGTTAGGTGACAAGCGATGTAACTTGGGGGCCATTATTGCGAGGAGATTACATCTTAATGCTAAAGGTGGAGATTTATTTGGTGGGATTTATGCAAATCGTTTAGCTAATTATCTTGGAGTACCCATATAGGGTAATGACATTGAATTACCACCTGCTTTTCTTGATTATAATGCTTTGGTACGCTACCAGTTTCTTTTGAGGAACGAGCAAAAAATGGTCTATACAAGTGTCACAAACAGCCCTAGAGTTCGTAGTAAAATAACACCATATGACACACATCAATCAAACCCTTAGGTCACCTAGATACTCCAATGTCACCACAAGTATCCATGGGTCAATTGTACGATATGCATCAAACAACTTCAGATTCATAATATTCAATCCAACACAAAGAACCTCAAAGAGTGCCCCAAGATTTCTACTGGAGAAACAAGGATGAAAACGTGCATCAACCCCTATGCATAGATTACCCCAATGTCACCTCGAGAATCCGCAAGTTGAGTGCCAAAACATAGATCAAGTGAATCAATAGAACACCCCATTGCCACCACGGGTATCCCAGGCAAGACATACATCAAGTGTTCTCAAATCCATAATAGTATTCAATCCGATAATAGTGAAACCTCAAAGGCAAAACTCAATTCATCACAAGAAGGTAGAGGGGGAGAAACACCATATGATCCAACTATAGTAATAAAGCTCGCGGTACATCAAGATCGTGCCATATCAATAACACGACAGAGAGAGATCAAACACATAGCTACTGGTACATACCCTTAGGCCCGAGGGTGAACTACTCCCCCCTCGTCATGGAGAGCGTCGAGATGATGAAGATGGCCATAGGTGATGGTTTCCCCATCCGGTATGGCGCCAGAATGGGATCCCAATTGGTTTTTCGTGGCTACAGAGGCTTGCGGCGGCGGAATGATGTCTACTAGAACTACGTCGATATTTCCCCAAAGAGGAAGGGATGATGAAGTATAGAGACGGTAGGTATTTCCCTTTGTGATGAGAGCAAGGTTATCGAACCAGTAGGAGAGCCTCCTAACACCACGTAAACAGCACCTACACAAAAATAACAAATACTCGCAACCCACGTGTTAAAGGGGTTGTCAATCCCTTTCGGGTACGACGCCTCAAGTAGGCAAGATAACGTGAGATAACTGTAGTAGATAGGATCAATAGATAGCGGAATAAATAAATTAGAGCAATGTGTTTTTGGTTTAATAGATCTTAAAATAAAAGCAAAGGAAAATAGATCGCAAAGGCAAATATGATGAAAAGATACCCGGGGGCCGTAGGTTTCACTAGTGGCTTCTCTCAAGAAAAATAGCAAACGGTCGGAAAACAATTAATGTTGGGCAATTGATAGAACTTCAAATAATCATGACGATATCCAGGCAATGATCATTATATAGGCATAACAGCCATGATTAGTAGACAGACTCCTGCCTGCATGTACTAGTATTACTCCACACATCGACTGCTATCCAGCATGCATCTAGTGTATTAAGTTCATGGAAAAACGGAGTAATGCGATAAGAATGATGACATGATTTAGACAAGATCTATTTATGTGGAAATAGACCCCATCTTGTTATCCTTAATAGCAACGATACATACATGTCATTTCCCCTTCAGTCACTGGGATCAAACACGGTAAGATCGAACCCATCACAAAGCACCTCTTCCCATTGCAAGATAAATAGATCAAGTTGGCCAAACAAAACCCAAATATCGGAGAAGAAATATGAGGCTATAATAAATCATTCATATAAGAGATCAAAGAAGGCTCAAATAACTTTCATGTATAAAAACATAGATCTGATCATAAACTCAAAGTTCATCAGATCCCAACAAACACACCACAAAAAGACTTACATCATATGGATCTCCAAGAGACCATTGTATTGATAATCAAGAGAGAGGGGAAGCCATCTAGCTACTAACTACGAACCCCTAGGTCTACAAAGAACTACTCACGCATCATCGGAGAGGCACCAATGGACATGATGAACCTCTCTGTGATGGTGTCTAGATTGGATCTGGTGTTTCTGGAACTCGTGGCGGCTGGAATTGATTTTCGTCGACTCCCCTAGGGTTTCTAGAATATTGGGTTATTTATAGAGCACAGAGGCGGTGTGGGAGGCCAACAAGGAGGGCACAACCCACCGGGGCGCGCCTGGCCCCCCTAGGCGCGCCCTTGTAGGTTGTGCTCCCCTCGGAGCTCCCCTCAGGTGCGTTCCTGGCCCACTGGATGTGTACTGGTCCAAAAAATATCGACAAACATTTCACTGCATTTGGACTCCGTTTTGTATTGATTTCCTGCGATGTAAAAAAACATGCAGAAAACAGCAACTAGCACTGGGCACTATGTCAATAGGTTAGTACAAAAAATAATATAAAATGACTATAAAATGATTGTAAAACATCCAAGAATGATAATATAACAACATGGAACAATCAAAAAATTTAGATACGTTGGAGATGTATCAGCATCCCCAAGCTTAATTCGTGCTCATCCTCGAGTATGTAAATGATAAAAACAGAATTTTTGATGTGGAATGCTGCCTAACATGTACATCACATTTTCTTTTCTTTGTAGCATGGACATTTGGACTTTTATATGGTTCAAAGCAATAGTCTAGTTTTGACATGAAGACTTTAATACTCAAGCATGCCAACAAGCAGCCATGTCTTTCAAAATATCAGCACTAAATGCAAGTTATCCCTAGACCATTATGCTCAACCATTGAGCCATTCATGAAACACACTCGAATATTAGCTACACCCAATGCTCAAATACGATCATAGTGCCCCTTAGTTGGTGCTTTATAAGAGAAGATGGAGACTCAAATTCAAAATAAAAATTGCATAAAGTAAAAGAAGGGCCCTTCCCAGAGGGAATTAGGGATTTGTAGAGGTGCCAAAGCTCAAAGCAAAAGTGGAGAGATAAAAACATTTTGGGAGGTATAATTTTCCCACCAACGAAATCGACTTAGAGCTCCCAACACTTTCCATGCTAGATACATCAAAGGCGGTTCCCAAACAGAAAATAAAGTTTATTCCTTTTTCCACCATTACTTTCACTTGCCATGGCTAACCGTATCCACTGGTGCCCTCTATACCAACACTTTCCAAGGACTTTATTATTTGATAACATAAAGTAAATTCATTTTTCATTTCGGGACTGGGCATCCCTAATACCTTTGTCGTACTCTCGTGCAATGACAAGTGAATAAACACTCATCGTGAGAATAACACATCTAGCATGGAAAATATTGGCCACCCCTCACCGCCTCGCAAGAGGTACGAGCACACAAAACAGAAATTTATTTCAAAATTAGACATGGCACATGCAAATTTGCTTAGAATGGCATGGAAATACCGCATATAGGTAGATATAGTGGCAAAACTGGTTTAAAGGGTTTTGGGTGCACAAGTAGGATAACCTCCTAACACCACATAAACAACACCTGCACACAATTTGATGTCTGCTAGAACTACGTCGGTATTCCCCAAAGAGGAAGGGATGATGCAGTATAGCGACGGTAGGTATTTCCCTTAGTGATGAGACCAAGGTTATCGAATCAGTAGGAGAACCTCCTAACACCACGTAAACAGCACCTGCACACAAATAACAAACACTCGCAACCCGACGTGTTAAAGGGGTTGTCAATCCCTTTCGGGTACGACGCCTCAAGTAGGCAAGATAACGTTAGATAACCGTGGTAGATTGCCGGGGCAACGACACCTATGGGATCACGAGGATCCCTTCTACGGTTGGCAGGGAGAGGATTGCACAAAGAGCAGGTCTGGTGATCAGCACGAGGTATTTTTACCCAGGTTCCGGCCGCTGAGGAGCGTAAAACCCTAGTCCTTCTTTGAGTGTATATTTGGTGTGGTTCAACCTTGGCTAGCTGCTATGCGTGCCTGGTCCAAAAGTCTGAATCCTTCTCCAGTATGCCTCGAGCCTCCTTTCGTATGTCAAAGGGGTCGTCACAGTGGCACACAGGAGGTGCAGAGTAGCTACAGTGTACAAGCTCATCACTAACATCATAGGACAAACGCATTAAATGCGCTGGTTACGTGCCCTCCAACTTTATTGGGGACGGTAATAGAACCCGTCCTGTCCATCGCCGCCTCAACCTGCCTTGACACGCGTCCAGACTGATGAGGCATGCAACGCCAAGCTGACTAGCTAGCCGATGCGCTGGCGCGGTGGCAGGATCTTCAAGAAGATCTGCATGCCACCACGCAGGTGCTTGCTTAGTTGGTAGGCTGGTCGCCGCACTGGAACGGCCGAGGGCTGGAGAAACCTTGTCGGGTGCGGGCCCATCCGTGGCCCCGCGCCGGGGCTCACAGCCGTCCCTGGCAAGGGCCTTGCCGGGGGTTTCATCTTCTGGTCTCCATGTAGACCTGCATTACACCAGTCTTCACAAAGATCTGCATGCTACTACGCATGCGCCCCCAAGTCTTAGCCTTGACGTTATCGATGGTGTTAGATATCTCAGCTTCAAGGGTGGTGGCCTTGCTGGTGCTTCGCAAGCCGCCCGGCAAGGATCTCGCTGGGGGAGGTCTATCTTGTCTTCTGCTTTCTGTTTACTGGCTTGAATGATGTCTTGGTAGTCTTGTGTCTTGCCTTCTACTGCCATGTCAAGCCTTGCCACGGGTGCGGCTACAACTGCCCATGCACAAGTAAGGAGTACAGAAGGGCCCAAACTTATGTACACCGACAGTAGCCCCCGGGCCTGGGCCACACATAAGCATGAAGCATCATTGGGCCAGGCCCAAAACAGTGCGCGGGCACGCGTGGCAGGGATTAACTGATGTAATCTTCTCGTCAGTTGCGCTTCCCCACGGTCCGCATTGGGTGCATGACGTGGGGGTCATGCATGGAATGGTCGTAGCAAAAATGCGACGCCTCGCATCGAACAGTAAAGAGGCGGCCCGCGCCTTCCCCATAAAAAGAGGAATCCGCAGGGGTGCTACTCATTTACCCTTCTTCACTATCCCAATATAGAAACCGCCGCTCCCTTCTTCTTCCTCGAGCCCAAACCAGAGCCCTCGCCTCCGCTCGCCGCCGCCGCATTCTCACTGCTCTTGATCCCTCGCCCCCTCTCAGCCACCATGGCGCCCAAGACGAGCAAGGGCAAGGGAATGGCCAAGGCCACCGAGAAGAAGGAGGTGCCGGAGAGCGAACTGGTGAAGCTGCGGAAGAAGCATGCCATCTTCACCTTGATGATCAACGCGCTCATGCTCAGGGACCAATTTCGGTGCCTGTGGGGGGAGAGAGACGTCGGGGCACCCCACCACGCGCATCATCCCTGCTCCCTTCGCCAAGCCCAGTCCAGATAAATATCCTTTCTTCGTTGGTTACTTCTATTGCGGGCTCTGCCCCCCATTCTCAGATTTCTCCAATGACATCATGCACACCTTCAGATTCCACCTTATGGATTTCATGCCGAACGCCGTGGCATGCATGGACCTCTTCGCCCACCTCTGTGAGGGCTTCGCCGGGGTGGTCCCCAACACGGCGCTCTTTCGCCATTATTTCATCCCCCGCCTCGTGCCAGGAGACGTTATCTCTGGTTGCATCACTTGGATCCCGAGGGCCTTGAGCAAGAGCACGTACACGAAGGGGACCCAGAAGGAGAAGTGGTACGAATGGCGGGGCCGGTGGTGCTAGATCATGGAGGAGGAGTCGCGGCCATTCTGTCAGGTCCATCAGAAACCGCCGGTCCGCGGCAAGCACTGGGGAGAGTTCGACGTCGACGACAAGAAGCTCACGGTCGCCACCATGAGAATCCATTGCCTCAAATCAGTCTGGCTTATGCTCGAGATGGTTAGAGTTGACTTCCTCCACCGCCGTATCGCTCCTCTGCACAACAAGGGGAGACCGGCCTGGGACTTCAAGAACGCGACAAACATCATGAGGCTTCGCCCCGACCTGAATTACAATTTCACGGTAATGCAGCATGCGTCCCTTTGCCAGAAGATATTTCAGCTCAAAGTCGACAAGGTGAGCAAGGCTGACAAGGCCGGCAAGGCCAGCAAGACTGACAACCCATTCAGGTTGCCGGCGGGGTGGTCCCCTTGAGCAAAAATTCATGTCTGACCTCCATCATCGCCATGATGCCGGTGTTCAGTGCCCATGGCCTGGACCCTACCTCGGATGATCCAGAAGCAGAGCTGGTGTAGGAATTCTTCGACAACTTATTGGAGAAGTTCATTCGCAACAAACCGTAGCTCATCCGCACCACCACCAAAGAAGAGGTGGCATCCATCGCCAGCAGGGCGGAGGAGGCAGCACTTGCCGAGGAGGCTGGCAGCATGGGAACCGTGGAGGACGAGGCCGATGAGGAGAAGGAATTTTCCGGGTGGAAGGAGTCTACCGGGGAGCACAGCGGCACGGGCGTCGGGGTTCCCCCTGCTGAAGAGGCGGCCTAGGACTGGGCCGAGGAGGCAACTGATGTGGACGAGCCTTCAGCCCCAAACAAGAAACGTGTCTTGTGGCGGGCCATCTCCGGCGAGCCAGTCAAGAGATCCGGAAAGGGAGCGGCCGGCAGGGCTGCGCAGCAGCAAGAGGCCCAAGCGCAACCGTGCATCATACGTGGGGCACGGCTGCGGCAACAGCTGTAAATGCATCTAGTGCCCCTCACAAATTTTGGTGTACTCAAGACTTATAGGTTAAGGGACTAATGTGTTTGTGAGTGTACACAGGCTCTATAAGTCGATGAGGAGTTTGATATCTACGATGAAACTCGACCCCTAAAAATTTATGTCTTCAACTGAAGCTTTGGTTCTCCTGAAGATTTTCAAAGTAAAGAAATTGGTGTGACCTTGAAGACTTGGATATTCATGCGAGGTGTGACGCCCCCGATTTAATCGTACACTATTCATGCACGCAAATGTGTACGATCAAGATCAGGGACTCACGGGAAGATATCACAACACAACTCTACAAATAAAAAAATAAGTCATACAAGCATCATAATACAAGCCAGGGGCCTCGAGGGCTCGAATACAAGTGCTCGATCATAGACGAGTCAGCGGAAGCAACAATATCTGAGTACAGACATAAGTTAAACAAGTTGCCATAAGATGGCTAGCACAAACTGTGATACAGATCGAAAGAGGCGCAGGCCTCCTGCCTGGGATCCTCCTAACTACTCCAGGTCGTCGTCAGCGGGCAGCACGTAGTAGTAGGCACCTCCGGTGTAGTAGGGGTCGTCGTCGACGGTGGCGTCTGGCTCCTGGACTCCAGCATCTGGTTGCGACAACCAGAACGAAAGGAAAGGGGAAAAGGGGAAGAAAGCAACCGTGAGTACTCATCCAAAGTACTCGCAAGCAAGGAACTACACTACATATGCATGGGTATATGTGTAAGGAGGCCATATCGGTGGACTGAACTGCAGAATGCCAGAATAAGAGGGGGATAGCTAATCCTGTCGAAGACTACGCTTCTGGCAGCCTCCGTCTTGCAGCATGTAGAAGAGAGTAGATGGAAGTCTTCCAAGTAGCATCTCCAAGTAACATCTCCAAGTAGCATCTCGAGTAGCATAATCCTACCCGGCGATCCTCTCCTCGTCGCCCTGCGGAAAAGCGATCACCGGGTTGTCTGTGGAACTTGGAAGGGTGTGTTTTATTAAGTATCCGGTTCTAGTTGTCATAAGGTCAAGGTACAACTCCAAGTCGTCCTGTTACCGAAGATCACGGCTATTCGAATAGATTAACTTCCCTGCAGGGGTGCACCACATAGCCCAACACGCTCGATCCCATTTGGCCGGACACACTTTCCTGGGTCATGCCCGGCCTCGGAAGATCAACACGTCGCAGCCCCACCTAGGCTCAACAGAGAGGCCAGCACGCCGGTCTAAACCTAAGCGCGCAGGGGTCTGGGCCCATCGCCCTGAGCACACCTGCACGTTGCATACGCGGCCGGTGAGCAGACCTAGCAACCTCCATTACAAAGGAAGTTGCGTTAACGCAGTCCAACCCGGCGCGCGCCGCTCCGTCGCTGACGTCTGAAGTGCTTCGGCTGATACCACGACGTCGGGATACCCATAACTACTCCCACGTAGATGGTTAGTGCGTATAGGCTCGTAGCCAGACTCAGATCAAATACCAAGATCTCGTTAAGCGTGTTAAGTGTCTGCGAACGCCGAACAGGGCCAGGCCCACCTCTCTCCTAGGCGGTCTCAACCTGCCCTGTCGCTCCGCCAGAAAGTAACAGTCGAGGGCCGTCGGGAACCCAGGCCCACCTCTACCGGGATGGAGCCACCTGTCCTTTCAGCCCCCTCGTCAGAATCACTTGCGGGTACTCAATGAGCTGACCCGACTTTAGTCACCATCTGTATAGTATGTATATGTATAGTATATACCCGTGATCACCTCCCAAGTGATCACGGCCCGATAGTATAGCAAGGCAGACTGACAAGAATGTAGGGCCAATGATGATAACTAGCATCCTATACTAAGCATTTAGGATTGCAGGTAAGGTATCAATGACTGTAGCAGCAATGACAGGCTATGCATCAGAATAGGATTAACGGAAAGCAGTAACATGCTACACTACTCTAATGCAAGCAGTATAGAGAAGAGTAGGCGATATCTGGTGATCAAGGGGGGGGCTTGCCTGGTTGCTCTGGCAAGAGAGAGGGGTCGTCAACTCCGTAGTCGAACTCGGTGGCATCAGCGTCGGTCTCGTAGTCTACCGGAGAGAAGAGGGGGAAGAAATAATGAATACAGAGCAAACAAAGCATCACAAAATATAACAAGGCAATACGCGGTGTTCGGTGTGCCCTAACGCGGTAGTAGGTGATACCGGTGAAGGGGGGAAAACATCCGGAAAAGTATTCCCGGTGTTTCGTGTTTTCGGGCAGAGGAGCCGGAGGGGGAAAGTTGCGAGTTCGATAGGTTAGGGGTGTGTGGCGGACGAACGGGTTGCGTATCCGGATTCGTCTCGTCGTTCTGAGCAACTTTCATGTTGAAAATATTTTAATCCGAGTTACGGATTAAAAGATATGATTTTTTTAAAGATTTTATTAATTTCTGAAATTTAATTAATTATTTAATTTAATTCGAAAAATGGATTAATGACATCAGCATGATGTCATGCTGATGTCAGCAGTCAACAGAGTTGACTGGTCAACCTGACCAGTGGGTCCCACTGGTCAGTGACACATTTTAATTAACAGGTTAATTAAACTAATCATAATTAATTAAGGGGGTGGGCCCCACTGTCATACTAATTAATTAGCTAATTAACAGTAGTTAATTAAGTTAATTAATCATTAGGTTAATTAATTTTAATTGGTCAGTTTAATCAGAATTAATTAAGTTAATTAATTAGTTAATTAATTAATTTCATTTTTTTATTTATTATTACTATTTTTTTTATCGAAACGTTCTCTGGGCGGGGCCCACTTGTCATTGGCCCCGGGGGCCTTAGCGGATCGGGCGCAGGGCTCAGCCCGAACGGGTGCTAGCCCGCGGGGGCGCCCCCAATCGGGCAACAAGGGGCGGCTGGAGGGCGCGGGCGCCAGCACGCCGGCGTTGAGCTCCGGCGGCTGCGACCGGGCAGAGCACGGGGAGGGCCGCGACTAACTGGTGCGGGGGCTCGCAGCCGACACCATGAGAGGCGAGGGTGAGCGCGCCTGGGGTTCTCGGTGGTCGCGAGCGAAGGCGGCCGGGAACGTGCCGGCCACGGTAGATGGGGTGAGCGCGGACGGGGCGAGGAGCAACGGGTCGGCGCGGCGACGGGCGCGACCGAACGCGCGCACTGGGCGGCCAGGACACGTGAGGGGGGTGCGCGACGACGGGTTCGTGGAGAGGGGCAGAGGGGAGTGGAGAGGGGCGAGGCCTCACAGGGGGGTTCGTGGGGGCCGGGGCAGTGGGCGCGGGGTCGGCCGGTGAGGAGGAGACCGTGGACGGGCCGGCGTAGACGGGGAGGCGGCGCTGACGACGACGGGTAGCTCCGGCGTCGATGCAGGGCGTCGGGGGCATCGATTACCCCCGACCGGATCCACGTAGGAGGGAGGTTGAGGAGGCAGGCCGGTGGGGAAGGGCGCCAGCGAGGACGCGTCGGGGGCGGGCGCAGGGTCCTCGGGCGCGGCGTCCCGCGAAGCCAGGGCGGCGACGATGCTCGAGGGGAGGAGGGTGACGAGGCGCCCGACGAGGTGGAGGTAGACGAGGGGGGCGGCTCCGGCGACCATGGTCGGCGACGGCGTCATGGCGTCGGCGGGTTCGTGCCCCGATCCAGAATGAGCGGAGAGGAGGAGGGGATCGGGGCGAGGGGATCGGGGGGGTGGCTCCGGCGACTGGACCTCCAGGCGGCGGCGATTGGTGTCGAAGGGGGCTCGGGAATGCTCCCTCGATCCAGATCGGATCGAGAGGGGGGAGAGCGGCGTGGGGAGTGGGGATGGGTGCGGTCGGGAGTTAGGGTTTCTGGGGTGGGGGGATAAGGGGAGTGGGGTGGCCGGTTGGGCCTTTTGGGCTGGTGGCCTGCTGGCTAGCTGGGCCATTCGGCCCGGTGGGGGGGGGGGGGTTCTTCCCTTTTCTCTTTTGTTTAAGTTTTTGTTTTTATTTTATTTTCCTTTTCTGTTTTAGTTTTGTTTCCTATTATTTTAGTTTTATTAAAATACACACGTAGCATCTAATTTAGTATTTCAACTTAGTCCATAGTCACAAAAAGTCTAATCCTCAAATAAATTAGTTTGACATTTTATTAATTACAAAAGGTATTTAAATAATTGTTTTCACTATTGTTTTAATTGTTTTAGGGCCTATAAACATTTTATCAAAGTTTGGTTTCTCCACCATAATTACCTACGTATTATTTGGTTCACTCCGAACATTTAAATCTTAATATTTGAAAACTTTTATTGTTTGCTCGATTTTGAATTTGAAATTCGAACTAGGTTCCGAACTAACGCGAGTTTATCCACAGTAACCGAGGTGACGTGGCATCATTAGTGGGGATTACTGTAGCTTAATTACCCGGGCGTCACACGAGGATTATGAAGCGTGAAGACTTTTGTTTTCGTAGTTTCATTTTCTCTTTCATGAGTCATAGGAAACACCGTACTGTTAAAGGAGGTCGAGGTAATACTAAGGAAAGTGATTTCCATGTGATGCTCATCTAAAATCCTACACCTACCCAATCCTTTCAAGTGAAGCCATTGGAAATCTCATATCAGTTTAGTCTATTTCTTCAATGACAGAGATGAAGATCTTTTGGTCTTTGAGGAACTTTTTTGACTGAGGAGTTAGGAATTCGCCAGTGCGGATTTCCTACAAAGTGAGGAACATGATATCCATGAGAATTTGAACCTCAAATCCGACCGTTGCTATGCTACGCGCCAGCTATCCTAAAATATCTACCCGCCTAGCAGTCATATCATTGAAGGGAATTTATGTCTTATCATGTCGGGCTGCTACCTAGGCTATAAATAGCTGCCCCCTACAACCACTAGCTGGTTGGCTGCTCCGGGAGAAAATGACACCTGTCATTAAGAGCATCCCATCCTCCGAGGACTTTGAGCGAAAATCATCAAGTGAGGAAAACCTAAAACCCAAACCCAAACACCTACAAACCCAAAGTGACTGAGCATCGTTGAAGAGATTGTTCCTGTGTGGAACTGATGCTTGTTAGCTTTGAGGACTGTGTATCCTACAGACGGTTAGGCGTCATGGTCTGAGCATCCAAGATGAATTGTGGATCGCCGAGTGACCAAGTCTGTGAAGGTTTGGAAGTCACCTGAATACTTACCACGAGTGATTGGGCGAGGTCTGTGTGACTTTAGCTCAAGGAGAATATGGTCAGGACTGTGTGTCCGGGACTATATGTCCTCGGGTTTAAATACCCAGCCTCTCCAACCAGACATACAACTATCACAACAGTTGGGACTGGTCTACTAAATCATTGTCTTCACCCAGCCAACTAGTTCTATTTCCTCAACCCTTTCATTTCCTCATTCATGTGTTGAAGACTTTCTCTTTTACTGTTTGAAGACTTTAACTGAAGACTTTCTCTATTTCCTCAATCCTATTTCTTCATTCACTTAGTCTTGTGCCTACTTATCCTGTTTTCACGCTATCTGTACTTTGTGCTTGTTTTCATTTCATCATGATGACTACGTTGTTGCTCTGTTATGCTTATACCTGATTACTTATTCCACGGCTAGTGTGTCGTTGCTCAGGAATTTCTTTACCTAGAAATTCCTCAGTGATGAATTTGTAAAAATCGCCTATTCACCCTCCCCCCTCTAGTCAATATAACGCACTTTCAGTTGGTATCAAAGCAAGGTACTCCCTTGTTCTGTGTGATTTTGGTTTAACTGCCTGGAGTTCTAGTTATGTTGACCACAGGTATGAAGAAAGTGTCGTGCCCTATCTTTGACGGTCATGATTATCCCAAGTGGAAGGCCATGATGAGGAAGCACCTCATGGTGATGAACAACGAGTCGTGGACCGTCACAGAGATTGGCCTCACTGACTTATGCAAGATGGAGGACGCTGATGATATTCGGAAGTACACTCGTCTGGATTGCATTCCGAAGGGTATCATCTGCTACTGTCTGTCCAGAAATCAGTCCATGCTCATTATGCATCTGTGCAATGCAAATCTTATCTGGGACCAAATTTTTGATGTATATGAAGGTCATCGAACTCGTTAGGATCCCTGGTTTGATGATTTCAAGGAATCACTTGATACGATGACTTTCGAACCAGAATCATCATCATCTGCACCATGCCTCATGGCTAAGGGTGCAAAGGTACCTGATTACTCCTCATCTGACTCTAGTGATGATTATGCTAAATCTGATGATGATGATGTCTTTGGACCTAGTTATACCAAGCTTGTCACCATTTCCACTAAACAAAAAAAGGCTTTCGAAAAGTTCAAAATCTGCTAGACAAAAGCAATGACCTGCTGGGTGAGGAACTGGATCGAACTCAAACTTTGACTGATGATCTTCAAAGTCTTCAGTCTAAGTTTGATAAACTTCAGAGTCAGCATAACTCTCTTTTAGCTGATCTTGAGAAGCTTTCTTTTGAAATTCTTCAAAGAAAGCAAGATATTAAGAAGTAAAAAGTGAGTTATGAAGATCTTCAGAAGGAAAATGATTCAGTGCTTGCTCAACAGAATAGTTTCGCTCAGGAAGAATTTATTCCACCATGTTTGAAATGCATTGAGCGTGAATCTGCTAATTCTTCACCTGAATGTTCAAATGCTTCTATTGCTGCAAATTCTTCAATTGTCTCCGTGGTCACAAATTCCTCATCTTATGATACCACAAGTATCGCTGATGATAATGCATGGTTGAAGGAATTGTATGTGACAGGCATATACAAAAGCCTCAAAGGGCATCAGACTCTTTGTGATGTGCTCAAAAAGCATCTTGAACGGGAACCCTAGGAAAGATGGTATTGCCTTTGAGAGGAAAATCAATGCTGATGGGACCAACTGGAAACCTGAGCAGTACCCCAAAACCTCATGGGTTGCTGCAAAAGGACCTCCTGTAGATCCGTGCACTTTATCTGGCTTTACTTGTGAATCTTCATATTCCTCTGATGAGTCATTTGACTCCAACTATAAACTATTCAAGAATCACAATGGTGAAGTATTTGCTCGATATGTTGGAACTAACTGTCGGAACGGTCCCCATATGAAGAAAATCTGGGTTCCCAAAAGGTGCCTTGAAAATCTTCTGGTGAATGTCATCATGACGCCACCTATGAAGAATAGGAACCCCAGATCAAATTCTTCATATGGATCAAAATCTTCATATGGATCCAAGTCCTCATATGGACCAAATTCTTCATCTGGATCAAATTCCTCACATGGATCCAAATCCTCATATGAACATCATCGTGCTAACATTTCTGTTTCACAGGGAAAGTCTAAAGGCTACGAATATGTGCATTATTCTTCAAACCATTATGTTCATAAGTCCTTGAACAATTTCTCTACTTATTCATATGCTTATCCTAACCCCTCTTCTGTGAAATGAAGTGTGCTGGCTTTTGTGCCATCCTTTTCTTATGGAGCTCGCAGAATGATGAACTCTTTGCCACCCCTTCTGATGTGGGTGGTGAATATAAAGAATTAATCTCTTATGCAGGGTCAGGTCTCCAAATGAACTTAATCGTCTGAAGAATTTGTTGGAGACCTGAATATGCTTGATTGGATGCAAGCTAATCATGAAGAAATGAATTACTCATTTCTCACATCCTCATATTGCTATATCTGTTACTGTTGATGAAATTCAATCTGATGAAATTGATTTCATATTCTTCACTGATGAAGTATATGGGTCCGTAAGTTGCACTAATTCATTGCAGGATGAACAACCTAAAGTTACTGAGTGGGTCCTAGACAGTGGATGTGCAAATCACATGACCGGTGACAGGAACTTATTGATGGACACTGCTTTATCTCCATCTCATCTGAAGCATATCACCAACGCTGACAAAGGCAAAAGCAAGGTATTGGGTCTAGGTAGGGTTGCAATCTCAAAGGATAGTGAAAGTGCGTTATATCGACTAGACGGGGGTGAATAGGTTTTTACAAATTTGTCACTAAGGAATTTCTATGTGAAGAAATTCCTAAGCAATGACACACTAGCATCAGAATAAGTACTCAGGTATAAACAAAACAGGGCAACAACATAGTCATCATGATGAAATGAAAACAAGCACAGAGTACAAATAGCATGATAACAGGATAAGCTGGCTGAAGACTATGTGACTGAAGAAATTGGATTGAGGAAATAGAGAAAGTCTTCAGTCAAAGTCTTCAAACAGTAATTATGAGGTCCATCAACACAGGCATGAGGAAATGGAAGGGTTGAAGAAATAGAACCAGTTGGCTTGGTGAAGACAATGATTTGGTAGACCAATTCCAACTGTTGTAACAGTTGTATGTCTGGTTGGAGCAGCTGAGTATATAAACTCGAGGACACACAGTCCCGGACACACAGTCCTCACTGTATTCTCCTTGAGCTAAAGTCACACAGACCTCGCCCAAAACTCATGGTAAGTCTTTAGGTGACTTCCAAACCTTCACAGACTTGGTCACTTGGCGATCCACAATTCCTCTTGGATGCTCAGACCATGACGCCTAACCGTCTGGAGGATACACAATGCTCAAAGGTAACAAGCATCGGTTCCACACAGGAACAATCTCTAAAGTGATTCTCAATCACTTTGGGTTTGTAGGTGTTTGGGTTTGGGTTTTCCTCACTTGATGATTTTCTCTCAAAGTCCTCGGAGGATGGGATGCTCTCAATGACAAGTGTCGGTTTCTCGCGGAGCAGCCAACCAGCTAGTGGTTGTAGTGGGCGGCTATTTATAGCCTAGGGAGCAGCCCAACATGATAAGACATAAATTCCCTTCAATGATATGACCATTAAGTGGGTAAATATTTTGGGACAGCTGGCGCGTAGCACAACAACGGTCGGATATTTGAGATTCTAATTCCTTAGGGCTGTCATGTTCCTCACTGTGTAGGCAATCCGCACTGGCGAATTCCTAACTCAGTCAGAACAAATTCCACAGAGACCAGAAGATCTTTGTCTCTGTCACTGAAGAAATTGACTGAACTGATATGAGATTTCCAATGGCTTCACTCGAAAGGATTGGGTAGGTGTACGATTTTGAGATGAGCATCACTTGGAAATCAGTTTCCTTAGTATTACCTCGACCCCCTTTAACAGTACGGTGTTTCCTATGACTCAAGAAAGATAAAAGGAAACTACGAAAACAAAAGTCTTCACGCTTCATAATCCTCGCAGGAATATCCAAGTCTTCAAGGTCACACCAATTTCTTCACTTTCAAAATCTTTAGGAGAACCAAAGTCGTCAGTTGAAGACATACATTTTTAGGGGTCAACTTTCATCGTAAATATCAAACTCCTCATCGACTTATAGAGCTTGTGTACACTCAAAAACATATTATTCCCTTAACCTATAAGTCTTCAATACACCAAAATCACTAAGAGGCACTAGATGCACTTACAATCTCCCCCATTTTGGTGATTGTTGACACATAGGTTAAGTTTTCAACGGGGATAAACATATCAATTGTAAGTGCTCAATACTGAGGAATTTGATTGCAAGATATAGAAGAACTCCCCCTGAAGATGTGCATATGTGAGGAATTTGTTTTCAACAAGCAATGCACATAGTAGAGTAATATCATGGAGATCTCCCCCATATCTTGTAATTCATACACGCATTTAACATATCGAATGAAGAATTTGAAATGCATGATGAAATATGGTGACTGATGTAATTCAGCATGCGTGCATTAGCATATATGAGGAAATAACATGCAAAAAATAGAGCAAAACTATCAGGCCACCATTGGACTTAAGTCTACAACTCGATCCAACAAATACTTCAGAAGAGCGAGAGTTGTAACTTAGAAAAAATCGCCCATATATAGACCCGCTTGAAGACTAACTCAAATTTCTTCCCCTTTGTCATCAAATGACCAAAAGGGACAAAAAGTGAGGACTAACGCCCCTGATGAATATCATCATGATGTCGATGGAGGAGCGCCAGCATTTTTGGGTTCGTCCGTTGTAGTAGGGCATGCTGCGGTGTTGTCCAAATCTTCAGCTTCATCTGTCTCGCGCGATGAAGAATATGAGCTGACGACCAGCGGTGGAACTTTGACCTTCTTGAATTTATTCGAAGGTGGCTGGGACCAGTCAAAGTCCTGTTGGAAGTCCATCTTCTTGAGTTCATCATCGGTGTATACATGTGAAAGAATAGCCTAGGTGTGCTCGAAGACTTGATGCAGATAATAGTGATTCTTCTTCGCAGTATTTTGAGTGACTGTCATGTTGTGAAGAATAGCACCAAATTGACGCTTGACCCACTTGTGATTTCTGCCCACCTTCTGATGAAGACTTAGGAGCAGCTCATGATGAATCATCACACGCGGAGCTGTTGCCTGAGGATTTTGCTTTGAAGCACTTAAAGTAGTGTCATGTGTGGTAGAGTCATCATTAGTGCAGTAGGATACTGCCTTTCGAAACTATCCATCCAAAGGATGAGTGCCTTCATAAATAACTGCAACCTTGCCCTTCTCATCAGCTGAGGAAATAGTCCGTTTGAGGACTTCAATTGGGGGCAAATAGCTGAGATGATTTTTAAAATAATCCTTGTAATGAATTGAAGTCCTTGATCTGATGAATTTCATGATCCAGGGAGCGTAAGGCTTCCACTCAAAGGGTGACAAAGCAGCATTGGCCAAAGTCCTCATGAAGAAATCATGATAGTTGATTGGAATACCATGCATGATGTTGAAAAGCAAGTTCTTCATGATGCCAACAACTTCTTATTCTTCAGAGTTGTCGCACTTAATGGGACTGAGGATTTTGGCCATAATGCGATAGACAGTCCTTGGCACATACAGCAGATCTTTGATGAGGAAATTTGTCCTTGGCGCTTGGCCAGCCTTCAAAGGCTTCATCAACACTTGCTTCAGTGCTCCTTCAGTGGGCGGACTGACTGGGATGGCATGAAGCAATTCAGAGGCGAGCTTTGTGATGAGTATTATCAGGATGAGTATTATCAGTCATCCAGTCCAAGACCCATTAATTCACATCGTCAACATTCCCTGTCAGATGCAGAGTGGCATAGATCTAAAGAATTAGCTCTTCATTCCAATCGCAGATGTCGATGGAGAAGTTGAGAAGCCTTGCATCGTGAAGAACATTGAGGACTGGAGTAAAGCACGGAAGAGACTCCATATCCACATGAGGAAGATGCTCATGGTCAAACACTTTGTCCTTGTCAAACAACAGCGAGGGATAAAAGTTCATTTGAGAAGCAGTCCAGAAGCGCTTGGGGCAAAGGCGAGCAACGTCATATGGATTGAAATCTGAGAAGAAATGATGCTCAGCAAAGAAGTCATCAGCCTTGAACTTCTGCTTCTTGGAGTGAGGATTATGTGGCTTGGGCTGAAGATTTATAGTTGAAGTCTTCAAAGCCGTTTCAAGCGCAGCCTTTGGAGCCTTAGGCTGAGGAATCTCTAGAGCAGTTTCTTCTGTTGTCTTCTTCTCAATTTCATCAGCACTAGTGGCTGGAATTTCTTCGGGAATGGAGCGAAGTGAAGCTTGACCTTGATTAGAACCTGAGTGAATGACTTCAGTGTGCATGGGGGACTGAGGAATTTGCTATAGGGGAGTGAACAGATGAGAATTGGGATGATGACTTCCCCAAAAATCATCATTCATTACTGGAGTCGTAGACCCGATGTCCACATCCTCTTCGTCAGCTTCAACTTCTTCAACATCGGCCTCTTCAGCAGTGAATTGAGGCAGCGGAAATGATACCTGTAGCAGCGAAGGGATATTATCCACTTCACTTCCTTCATCCAACTGCTCTGACATAGCAGCAGATGGATCTTCTTCATCAATGTCATCATTGATGACATATTCTTCACCAAAAGGAACAATTTCCTTTGATGGCATGACATTCAGTGGAACAACATCAATGGGATTCTCAAAAGAGCTCGTTAAAGTCTTCACTTTCTTCGGAGCTGAAGACTCTAAGGCAGCAGATGCTTTCCTCTTCTTGGCTATTGCCTTTCGGCAACCTTGGTTTTCTTTGCTTCTGATGCTGAAGGAAGGAGAGTGCTTTTCATCTGTGAAGATTTTGCAGGAGGAGAAGATGAAAGAGGCACAGTTTCTTCAGGCACAACTATGCCAGTTGCCCTGGCAAGTTCAAATTCTTCAGGCGCAAAGACAGATTCTTCAGCTGACCTGGCTTGATCTTCGAGCGCAACGTTGGTGGTTGCCCTGGCAGTTTCATCAGGAGCTAGAATATCATCATCAGCCCTGGCACTCTCAGTTTCTTCAGTAGCCTGAGTTTCATTAGTGGTGCTGGCATGTTCTTCAGTTGGCTGAGCAGATGCTTCACCCTGAGGAACTTCTTGATGCGCTTCAGCAGCAACATTGGGCTTGAGGCCTTTAGCCAGCTTGACGAATCTGACTTTGCTCCTAGCCAATCAGCTCTATATGCATCAAATTCAGCACTAAGAGCTTTGATTTCAGACTGAATAGTTAAAAGTTCTTCAGTCGTCATTTTCAGAACATTCTTCTTTAGATAATGCTCCTTCTTGTAATGAGCTTTCTTCACTGATATGGCCTTCTCAAACTTCCATTTTTCTTCAGCAATGAAAGCAGTCAACACGTGACTTTGGCCTGGTGTGAGGATCAGATCAGGAAGGGGTGTCTTGGGATCTTTATGCCAAAGATCGATGTAGTCAAGGATCTTCTTCGGATCCAACAAGAGTGGCACAACACTGCCTTTGGCACTAGCAGCCCGGTTTTGTCAGTCTCTGATGATTTGAGCCAGTTCTTCATCATCAGCTTTGTCTTCAGACGACGAAACTTCAAAGGCGACCTGCTTCTTGTGAGGACTTAGCCTTGTGTCGCATCCAGCCGTGACCTTTTTCTTTGGCAGCTGCGACTGTGCTGAGGAACTTGTTGAAGCTCCTAAAGCAATTGAGAAGCCTGTATTCCTTTGGCACGTGGCAAGATGCACCGGTGTTGAGGACTTTGTTGGTGCAGCTGAGGGCTTTGCTTGAGCAGAAGACTCTAAGGGCTTTGCTGATCTGGGTCGTGAGGGCATTGATGAGCTGGGTCGTGAGGGCATTATAGAGGAAGATGGCTTTACAACAGATTTCATCTTCATAGCCTTCTTAGGCTGACTAGCAGAGGCTTCAGCAGCAGCAGCAGCAGAATCTTCATTGAATTTCTTCACTGCCTCCTTTGCTACTTTAGCCAATTTTCTTTGGCTCTTGGCCCAACCTTTTGGAAATTCCTCACCTCTTCTGATGCTAGAGGGATCAACTTCTTGGCCTAGTGCCAATGGACGTCTTGGGCATGGAGGATTTACTGCGAATTTCTTCATATACTTAGGAGTGACATAGCGGTACTCCCTCCATTCCCGTGCCCATCTGCGCTCAATCCGCTGAATGAGCACCTTGCGCTGATTTTTGTTCTCCTTGTCATGAGTGGCCTCATCAGGAGTGCAATAATATGCATAAATATCTTCAGGGATTTCAAACGCAGTGTTAGTTTCAGGCCTCTTGCCTCCCTTCTGAGGACGCTTTTCTTCAGCCATATTCTTCAGCTGAGGATTTTGAACAATAAATGTCTCTCAGGAAGTATGCAGTTTTTCTTCGAGGAACACTGCAAATGAGTTAAGTTGATGAGAACCTAGTAATTCAGCAGCAGACATGTGTACCTACGAACAGAGTATAGGTGCGAAGAATTTGAAGAGGTCATATGCGTTCTCAGAATTTGTTTTTAAAAGGAATCAAGTTGGAGGAATTTGACCAGGGAGTCTTGAAGAATTTCACTAAGAGTTATTGTCTTAGGTTCCAGAGTTGTATAGATTGGAAATCCACACAATTAAGGAATCTTGAAGAAAATTACATCTTAGAGAGAAAGATCAAGAATAGATGCAACTGTGGTGTTTAAGAATGTGAAGATTGAAGAATAAACACCTTTTGAAGATTTTGTGTAAACCATCAGAATCAACGAGGGCAGTAAAAGCCAGTTCTATTTACCCTTGACGAAGAATGCGATGAATAGAGAGATGAACTGTGGAAGCTTGTCCGTTTAGATCTTCCACGCCCTAACTTGGCGGAGGAAAACAATTACGGCGGCAGCGGAGGTGAAGATTTCTGCGGCCGGCGCGAGTACGACGGCGACGAGGTCGAGGCAGCTAAGCTCTTCCTCACTGGCGACGATGGAGATTAGCAGCGGCGCTAGGTCAGGGAGCTCGAGCGGGAGAGAGTGAGGTCAAACAGAGTAAATGAACTGAGGTGCAAGGGTAGGGGTATTTATAAGGAAGTGAAAAAGTATTGGTCCGAAGAATTTGGACGAACGTGCCCCTGACCCTTGCTATCCTAGCGACATGTGTCACCCACGTACAGAGAGGTGGAGATCGTGTGAGATCGTGGGTGAGTTGTTTAATCAAGTCGTGGGATGCGGAAGGATTTGGGCGGCAAAAGCCGAAAAATTAGATATGAAAACTTTAACGTTTCGTTCGCAAATTCTTCAGCTGTCAAGGACACAGTGAAGATATTGAACGGGTTTAAAATAGAACGCACATGAAGAATTTGTGAACAGACTGGGTTGAGTTTAGCATAGAGGGGGAACGGGTCCAATCACATTCACTTAGTTGAAAAAGCAACTCGAAGAATTAGCTGTAAGTGAATGTTGTAGAGGACATGAAAAACTCAAATATATATATATATATATATATATATATAGACACACACACACAAACACATATATATATATATATAGAAATGAAGAACAACTACAGAAAGACTAAGGAAATTTGAAAATATGAAGAAATCGCAGAAACACAAATTGTATCTTTTTAACTTTGGTTGGTGGCATAACCCACCGTATAGGAATGATGATTTCAGACACCGCGTATAATTGTCATAGGGTTCTGAGAATCAAATTCTTCATTAATTTCTTCACACTTAGAGGGTTAGTCTTCATTGGTTGAAGAAAAACGTTACTTCATGTGTTGCGCATCTAAGTCATCAAATTTGCATAAGTGTTAGATGTGTGTCCTTTTCAAAGAACATTCGAAGATTCTAAGATATTTAGCTAACACTACAACTTGCTAAATCTCTTCTCATCCAAGGGCTTTGTGAAGATATCGGCCAGCTGATCTTCAGTATTTGCATGGTCGATGGAGATGTTGCCCTTCAACACATGGTCACGAAGAAAATGATGACAAATCTAGATGTGCTTTGTCTTCGAGTGCTAAACTGGGTTGTGAGCGATCTTGATAGCACTCTCATTGTCGCAGTAGAGTGGAACATTCTTCACATTGATGCCATAGTCCTTGAGGGTTTGGTTCATCCATAGCAATTGAGCACAGCAAGATCCAGCAGCAATGTACTCAGCTTCAACAGTAGAGAGTGTGCAGTTCTGCTTCTTCCAGGACCAAGATACCAAGGATCGTCCAAGGAAATGACATGTGCCTGATGTTGACTTGCAGTCCACCCGATCACCAGCATAGTCAGAGTCAGAATATCCAATGAGATCAATCGAAGAGCCCATGGGATACCATAATCCAAGTGTTCGAGTGTGAGATTGATATCGAAGAATATGCTTCACAACCTTATGGTGTGATTCCTTCGGTGTAGCTTGAAATCGGGCACACATGCAAACGCTAAGCATAATATCTGGCCTAGATGCACATAGATATGATAAAGAGCCAATCGTGGAGCGGTATACCTTTTGATCGAAGTCTTTACTATTTTCATCGATGCATAGATGTCCATTTGTGGGCATAGGGGTTTTAACGTCTTTGCAATCTTGCATGATGAATTTCCTCAACACATCCTTGAGGTATTTCTCCTGGGATATGAATATGCCATTGTGTTGTTGAAGAATTTGAAGACCTAAGAAGAATTTCAACTCTCCCATCATGGACATTTGATATTCCTCACTCATCATATAGGCAAATTCGTCACTGTAATGTTGGTTAGTATAGCCAAAGATAATATCATCAAGGTATATTTGGCTGACGAATAATTCATCATCATATGCTTTGGTGAAAAGAGTTGGGTCAAGTGAACTGGGTTTGAAGCCTTTCTTCATGAGGAATTCCTTCAATTTATCATACCATGCCTGAGGTGCTTGCTTGAGGCCATAGAGGGCCTTGTTAAGTCTGTAGACATGATCTAGAAATTTTGGATCCTCAAAACCTGGTGGTTGAGCAACATATACTTCTTCCTCAAGCTTACCATTGAGGAATACACTTTTCACATCCATTTGATGTAAGATGATATTATGATGGTTAGCATAAGCAAGTAATATGCGAATAGCTTCAAGTCTAGCAAGAGGTGCCAACGTTTCATCAAAATCAATTCCTTCAACCTGTGTGTAGCCTTGATCTACAAGAAGAGCCTTATTCCTAACCACAAGGCCATTTTCATCTAGCTTGTTGTGGTAGATCCATTTGGTGCCGACGATATTGTGCTTGCGTGGGTCTGGTTGCTTGACAAGCTCCCACGCATTATTGAGCTCGAATTGATGCAATTCTTCTTGCATAGCTTGAATCCACTCAGGCTCCATGAATGCTTCATCAACTTTGGTGGGCTCCGTGATAGAGACAAACGCAAAATGCCCACAAAAGTTAGACAAATGTGAAGCTTTTGAGCGCCTAAGAGGACCTGGTGCGTTGATGTCGTTGATGATTCTCTCAATCTGCACTTCATTTGCAATGCGAGGATGAGCAGGTTGACGACTTCAGTTTGATCGAGCAATTTCTTCAGGGCCATTTTCTTTAGTAGCACCAGCATGATTTTCTTCACGATCCGGAATGACTTCTTCAGCAGATTCTTCGGTAGGGATGACATCCTCAGTAGACTTGAACTTGATGGATTCCTCATGTGACATTTCATCTAGCACAGGAGGTAGGTGCTCTCTTTGCGAGCCATTAGTCTCATCGAACCGCACATCTACAGTTTCAACAACCTTGTGATGATAGGTGTTGAAGACTCTGTAAGTGTGTGAGTCATTTCCGCAACCAAGCATAAAACCCTCATGTGCTTTCGGTGCAAATTTAGAGTGGTGGTGAGGATCTCTAATCCAGCATTTAGCACGGAAGATTTTGAAATAACTTACATTGGGTTTCTTGTCAGTTAGGAGTTCATATGAGGTCTTTTTGAAGAATTTGTGAAGATATACCCCGTTGATGATGTGTCATGCAGTATCAATAGCATCTGGCCAAAAACATTGTGGAGTCTTGTATTCATCAACCATAGTGTGAGCCATCTCAACAAGAGTTCTGTTCTTGCGCTCCACGACGCCATTCTGCTGAGGAGTATAGGGAGCAGATAACTTGTGAATAATACCAAGTATATCAAGATATTCATTGAGACCAGTGTTCTTGAACTCGGTTCCATCATCACTCCTGATATGCTTGATCTTCACACCAAAGTTCGTAGATGCTCTTGAGGAAAATCGTTTGAAGATTTCCTGCACTTCATTTTTTAAGTGATGATATGCACCCAGGTATAACGAGACTAATCATCAACAATGAGAAAGACATATAATGATGCAGAATTAGTGAACATGGCATAGTGAGTAGGGCCAAAGAGATCCATGTGAAGTAATTCAAAGGGACGAGAAGTGGTCACGATAGTCTTCGAGGGATGCTTGGCTCTAGTTATCTTTCTATCCACACAAGCCCCACAAAGATGATGTTTGAGGAATTTGACACCCTCGATGCCAATGACATGCTTCTTCTTTGCGAGTGTATGCAAGCATGACCAAGTCGATGATGCCATAACTAGCCTTCTGAAGCTTTTGCAAGTAGACATGTGGCAGGTTGGTGGGTATAAGTTCACTAAGGTACTCATGGACGGAGGTAGTAGCATCAACATACTCTATTATGAGACCTTCCAGCGTATGGGGTTGACTGAGAAGAACCTGCGAACATCCAACACTGTTTTCCATGGGGTGGTTCCGGGCAAGTCGGCTTACCCGGTTGGTAAGATTGAGTTAGAGGTGGCCTTTGGAGATGAGTATGATTCCAGGGCTGAGAAGTTGATGTTTGAAGTGGTCAAAATCAGGAGACCATATCACGCTCTGTTTGGGCGACCGGCTTATGCTAAGTTCATGGCACGGCCGTGTTACGTTTACTTACAGCTCAAGATGCCAGGTTACAAGGGCACCATCACTGTGCATGGGAGTCGAAAGATAGCCTTGGAATGTGAAGAAGGCGACGCGGCTTATGCTGAGACGGCCTGTGCGGCGGAGGAGCTCAAATTCTATCAAGACAATGTTGACCCGACGGATATGACCTCCCTGAAGAAACCAACTACAGAGCACGACCCGGCGTTGAAGTTTAAATCGGCCGCTGAGACAAAGCTTGTTGACTTCACCCCGGGAGACGCCTCTAAGCAGTTCAGTATCAGTGCCAATTTGGATCCTAAATAGGAAAGCGCTCCCATCGAGTTCATCCGTGAGAACCGGGACATCTTCGCATAGAAACCTCCTGACATGCCGGGTGTACCGAGGGAACTCGCTGAGCACACTCTCAATATTGATCCAAAGTATAAGCCGGTCAGGCAGTTTCTCTGACGATTCAACGAAGAGAGACGAGCAGCCTTTGGGGAAGAGGTTGCCCGGCTCTTAGCGGCCGGGTTTATTGTCGAAGTCTTTCATCCAGAGTGGTTGGCTAACTCGGTGCTGGTGCTCAAGAAAAACGGCACTTTGCGGATGTGTGTGGATTACACGGACTTAAACAAGGCTTGCCCAGCTGATCCCTTTGCACTCCCTCATATTGATCAAATCATTGATGCTACGGCAGGTTGTGAACGTTTGAGTTTTTTTGATGCTTACTCTGGCTATCATCAGATCAAGATGGCAGTTAAGGACCAGGAGAAAACAACTTTCATCACTCCGTTTGGGGCCTTCTATTATGTATCTATGTCGTTTGGGCTCAAGAGTGCCCAGGCGACTTATCAACGATGTGTGCAGAACTGTTTGCATGATCAGATTGGGTGCAATGTTCATGCTTATGTGGATGACATCATGGTGAAATCCAGAGAAAAGGAAACTTTAATATCCGATGTGAGAGAGACCTTTGACAATCTCCGGGTTTACAAGATGATGCTTAACCCGGCAAAGTGTGTATTTGTTGTACCTGCAGGCAAGCTCTTGGGTTTTCTGGTGTCAAATAGAGGCATTGAAGCTAATCCGGAGAAGATCACGGCGATTACCTCTCTGGCTAAGCCGGCGTGTATCAATGACGTTCAACGCCTGGCGGGACGTGTTGCTGCTTTAAGACGGTTCATAAGCCGGTTGGGGGGAAAAGGCCTTGCCACTATACTAGATGATGAAGAAAACAGACACTTTTGTCTGGAGTAATGCTGCTAACGCTGCCTTTGAGGATTTAAAGAGACAGTTGTCTGAGCCACCGGTTCTTGCATGTCCCATTGATAGAGAGCCGCTATTATTATATGTGGCTGCTAACTCATGGGCTGTCAGTGTGGCCATCGTAGTGGAACGTAAGGAGGCATGCAAGGAGCATCCGGTTCAACGGCCGGTTTACTACATCAGTGAGGTACTTATTGAGTCTAAACAAAGGTATCCGCATTGGCAGAAGCTTGTTTATGGTGTATTCATGGCAAACCGGAAGCTGAAGTGGTACTTTCAAGGTCATCCTATGACGGTGGTAAGTTCAGCTCCTTTGGGAGACATCATCCAGAATAGGGAAGCCATAGGACGAATCTCCAAGTGGGCCATTGAGCTTGGGCCTTATGGCCTGAAGTATATGCCACGTACTGCCATCAAGTCTCAGGCCTTGGTGGATTTTATCAATGATTGGACAGAGTTGCAGGCACCTGAGGAGAAGCCGGACAATACGTATTGGACTATTCACTTTGATGGGTCCAGGCAGTTAGAAGGATCAGGGGCTGGGGTTGTCTTAACTTCCCCTCGAGGTGACAAATTTCGTTATGTGCTCCGGCTCATGTTTCCTTGCACTAACAATGCAGCTGAATACGAGGCCTTGCTCCATGGTCTCCGGATGGCTAAGGAGATGAATCTAAGCCGGGTAAGGTGCTTGGGCGACTCATATCTCATGGCTCAACAGGTCTCAGGCACATGGTATTCTAAGGATCCCCTTATGGCGGCTTATCGTCGTGAAGTTGATGCTGTATCTGGGTACTTCAAAGGGTATCAGGTGGAGCACATTTACAGAAGGAAGAATGAGGCGGCGGATGCTTTAAGCCGATTGGGCTCTCAGCGTAAGCCGGTGCCGCCTAACACCTTTCTGGACGTTCTACATAATCCTTCTGTCAAAGTACCTACAGAGGAAGAGCTTGCAGTGCCGGACCCGGAGGCACAGTTAGTGGCTGCACTTCATGTCATCCTGGACTGGACATTGCCATATTTGGGGTCCTACCCTCCCATGGCAGTGGGGTCCTATTGGAAACTAAGGGATATTAAGGCCTCCGATTAATAGAGAGCTGGACCAAAGCATTAGCACTTAGTGAATACATGAACACCTAAACTACGTCATCACCGGGTAGTGTCCCGACTATTGTCACTTCGGGGTTGCCAGATCATAACACATAGTAGGTGACTACAATAGGTTCAGATCTGAAATCATGGCACTCGGGCTCTAGTGACAAGCATTAAGCATAGCAAAGTCATAGCAACATCAATCTTAGAACATAGTGGATACTAGGGATAAAACCCTAACAAAACTAACTAGATTACATGGTAAATCTCATCCAACCCATCACCGTCCAGCAAGCCTATGATGGAATTACTCACACATAGCGGTGAGCATCATGAAATTGGTGATGGAGGATGGTTGATGATTATGACAGCGTCGATTTCCCCTCTTCGGAGCCCAAAATGGACTCCAGATCTGCCCTCCCGAGGAAGAACAGGAGGTGGCAGCGGCTCTGGATCGTAAAACACGATGAATCCTTCTCTCGGATTTTTCTTTCTCCCCGAACATGAATATATTGAGTTGGAGTTGAGGTCGATGGAGCTTCGGGGGACCCACAAGCCAGGGGGCGCACCCAGGGGGGTAGGGCGCACCCCCACCCTTGTGGATAGGTGGTGGGTCCCCTCTGGTTGATTCTTTCGTCAATATTTTTTATTAATTCCACAAATATTCTCCGTGAAGTTTCAGGTCATTCCGAGTACTTTTATTTCTGCACAAAAATAACACCATCGCAATTCTGCAGAAAACAGTGTCAGTCTGGGTTAGTTCCATTCAAATCATCCAAATTAGAGTCCGAAACAAGGGCAAAAGAGTTTGGACAAGTAGATACGATGGAGATGTATCAACTCCCCCAAGCTTAACCCAGTGCTTACCCTCAAGCAATTCAGTTGACAAACTAAAAGTGATAAAGAAAAACTTCTACAAACTCTATTTGATCTTGTAGTCACAAATATGTATAGCCAACATTCAGGTTTTCAGCAAAGATCATGAACTAACCATATTCACAATAACATTTACGTCTCACGTTTACTCATATCAATGGCACAATCAAATGACATCACTTTTTCAAAACAATCATGATATGATATAACAAGATGGTATCTTGCTAGCCCTTTCTGGGACCGCAAAACATAAATGCAGAGCACCGCTGAAGATCAAGGACTGACTAGACATTGTAATTCATGGTAAAAGAGATCCAGTCACAGTCATACTCAATATCAATTAATAACAACACATACAAATGACAGTGGTGCTCTCTAACTGGTGCCTTTTATAAGAGGATGATGACTCAGCAATAAAAGTAAATAGATAGACCCTTCACAGAGGGAAGCAATGATTTGTAGAGGTGCCAGAGCTCGAGCTTTTAAAACAGAGATGAATAATATTTTGAGCGGTATGCTTTCATTGTCAACATAACAACCAAGAGATCTTGATATCTTCCATACTAGATACATTATAGGCGATTCCCAAATAGAATGGTAAAGTTTTTACTCCCCTCCACCAACAAGCACATTCCATGGCTGGTCCGAAACAACGGGTACCGTCCAACTAACAACAATCCTGGGGAGTTTTGTTTATTTTGATTTGATTTGAGCAAGGAATCGCCAGCTAGCTCTACACTTGATTCACCTTCTTTTTTGAGTAAGGTTGCGACACCTACACCTGCTATTGATTCTGATATGTCGCATGTTATTGATGATGCTACTTCTGATATGAATTGTGCTTATGATGCTACTACTTTTCTTGATAAAAGTGTGCCACTTGGTGAATTACTTGATGAACAACTTGCTAGGGTTAGACAGAATGAAATTACTGAAACTGATGATATTATAGAAACTGGAGATTATGAATCTCCCCCTAGATATGAATTGCTTCTTGTGCCTGATTCATAATCTCCAGTTAGCTAAGCTGAAAGAAAATATCATCAATTTCTATAATATCATCAGTTTCAGTTAGATAATATTATAGAAACCCTTAGCTAAGCTGAAAGAAAATCTTTGAATGCTAGAATGCAATATGACCCTAAGTTTGCTACTTCACCTATATGTGTTACTGATAAGGATTATGAATTCTTTATCGATCCTGAGTTAATTACTTTGGTTGAATCTGATCCTTTCCATGGTAATGAATCTGAAACTGTTGTGGCACATCTTACTAAATTGAATGATATAGCCACCCTATTTTCTCATGAGGAAAAAAATCACTATTACTATTATCCTTAAGTTGTTTCCTTTCTCATTAAAGGGTGATGCTAAGTTATGGTTTAATTCTCTTGATCCTGGTTGTGTGCGTTGTCCCGAAGATATGATTTACTACTTCTCTGCAAAATATTCTTCTGCTAATAAGAAACAAGCTTCCTTAAGGGAAATATTTAAATTTGTCCAAATTGAAGAAGAGAGTCTCCCACAAGATTGGGGGAGGCTTCTCCAATTACTTAATGCTTTGTCTGATGATCCTCTCAAGAAAAATGAAATACTTGATATATTTTATAATGGACTAACCGATGCTTCTAGGGACCACCAAGATAGTTGTGTTGGTTGTGTTTTCAGGGAAAGAACTGTTGAGTAGGCTAAATTTCTACTGAATAATATATTGAGTAATTATAATGATTGGACACTTCCTGAGCCAACTCCTAAGCCAACTCCAAAGAAAAGAGGTATTCTATTTCTCAATCCTGAAGATATGCAAGAGGCAAAGAAATCTATGAAAGAAAAAGGTATTAAAGCTGAAGATGTTAAGAATTTATCGCCTATTGAAGAAATACATGGTCTTGATAATCCAACACAGGTAGTAGAGGTAAACTCTCTCTATAGATTTGATGAAGGTGATATTCCTTATAATAAGTCTGCTAGTCAATGCTTGGATAAGTTTGATAATTTATTGTTAAACAAGAAAACTTCAATGCTTATGTTAGTAGACAATTGAAACGTAATGCTCACATGCTTGACTTCTTGGGTGATTATATGAGTATAACTGTTAATGGTCTTAAGCTTATTAGCAAGCATGCTTCCATGGTTAGAACTCAAGTAGAACAAGTACTTAAGGCACAAGATGATTTGCTCAATGAGTTGAATAGTAAGAAAAATGATAATGTTGTTAGGGTTATGACTAGAGGTGGTAAAATGACCGAGGAACCTTTGTATCCTAAGGGCCATCCTAAGAGAGTTGAGCAAGATTCTCATAGAATTAATATTGATGCACCTAGTCCTAGTAATAAGAAGAAACCAGATAGGACTTTGCATGTTTCTAGTGAACCTGTTATAGACACACCTGAGAATCCAAATGATATTTCTATTTCTGATGTCGAAACACAATCTGGTGATGAACATGAACCTAGTGATAATGTTAATCATGATGTTCATGTTGATGCTCAACCTAGTAATGATAATGATGTAGATATTGAACCAGTTGTTGATCTTGATGACCCATAATCAAAGAATCAACGTTATGATAAGAGAGACTTTGTTGCTAGGAAACATGGTAAGGCAAGAGAACCATGGGTTCAGAAACCCATGCCCTTTCCTCCTAAGCCATCCAAGAAAAAGGATGACGAGGACTTTGAGCGCTTAGCTGAAATGGTTAGACCTATCTTTTTCCGTATGCGTTTGACTGATATGCTTAAAAAGCCTCCTTATGCTAAGTATATGAAATATGTTGTTACAAATAAAAGAAAGATACCGGAATCTGAAATTTCCACCATGCTTGCTAATTATACTTTTAAGGGTGGAATACCTAAGAAACTTGGAGATCCAAGAATACCAACTATACCATGCTTCATTAAAAAAACTATGTTAAAACTGCTTTATGTGATCTTGGAGACAGTGTTAGTGTTATTCTTTCTCTTTATATCGTAGACTTGATTGGAATAAGTTGACACCTACTGAAATCTCTTTGCAAATGGCTGATAAATCAGCTGCTATACCCGTCGGTATTTGTGAGGATGTGCCTGTTGTGGTTGCAAACGTTACTATCTTAACGGACTTTGTTATTCTTGATATGCCCGAGGACGACAGTATGTCGATCATACTTGATAGACCCTTTTTAAATACTGCAGGGGCTGTTATTGATTGCAACAAACGCAATGTCACTTTTCATGTTAATGGTAATGAGCATACGGTACACTTTCGGAAGAAAAAACCTCAAGTTCATAGTATCAATTCTATATGAAAATTTTCAACTATTACTATTGGAGGTTTTGAATTCCCTCTTCCTACTATCAAAAAGAAATATGATATTCTTATTGTTGAGGGCATGCATATCCCCGTTGAGGTAACCTAGTGTTATTCGAAAATTCTCTGGTTTCATGTTATTCGAAAGAAGTTTGTTAATGAGACTTGATCAACCTTGTTAATGGATTCCTTCTGATGAGCATGAGATGGATGAATTGAGAAAGCAGAACCTTCTATACCTACCTTTTACTTTATTTTATTTAGATGAAATAAATCAAAAATAGTATTATCTGTCTGTTTTCTGAATTATTCGTGCACTAAAAAATATCCCGAAAATAAAAGTTCTCCAAATGCCCTGAAAATTAAGTATGATTTTTTATAGAATATTTTAGAATTTCTGGCACTCAACATGTACCAGGGGGATGCACCAGTGGGCCATAAGGGTGGAGGGTGCGCCCTACCCCTAGGCATGCCCCCTGCCTTGTGGGTCCCATATGGGTCCCCTTCACTTATTCCAGCACCCATCTACTTCGTCTTCCTCTAGAAAAAATCATCCCATAGCTCAAACCTGTGTTCTTGCTCATTTTGCTGTCGTTTTCGATCTCCTTGTTCAAAGCTCAATTTGTGAAACTGTTTGGGGGGATTGTTCTTCGGTATGTGACTACTCCAATGGTCTAATTAGTTTTTGTTCTAGTGCTTTATTTATTGCAAATTTTTGTTGTTGTGTTGACCCTGTTCTTGAGCTTGCATGTCAAATTTATATGGTCCAAAGTAGTTTTGATGCATGATATAGCCTCTAGGCACTTGTAGGAGTAGTTGCTATCAATCTTGTTGAGTTTGGATCGTTTTTATTTTGAGTCACTAAAAATTTCAAAAGTGTTTCAGAGAAAGAAAAATGTCTAGGAAAATGTACCAAGGTGGTTCTTCGAGGAAGCAAGCACCGAGGCTCGTGATACGTGAGCCGGACCTTGAACTACCAAGGGTAGCTCAAGTGCGGCCTTGTGAATGGCTGTCGGATGAATTCATCGTCCATGCAGGTTTCAAGGATGAGTTTGATGAATACGTACAAAATGCCGACCTTGAGGACTTCCTGTCAGATAAGTGCCAACGATACTATTTCCTCACTGGTTCCTCTGTGCGGAGGTTCGAAATTTCATCTAAGCGCAATGCCCATACTGTTTTATTTGATATTTATGATGAGTCATATACCATGGACCTTGAATATTTTAATACTGCATGCAAAATCCCACAGTGGGGCATTCATAGTGAGCCTCACAAAGCTGGATACAATAATTTCCTTGCTAGCATCACTGTGGGAGAAACTAGAAAGATCACACAAGCTACCATAGGGGGCATTCACTTTCCTACCATGCATTATTTTTATCTCTTTATAGGTAGATGCATTAATGGTAAGCATGAGCATTTCCACCTTTGCGTTCCAGATCTGAGTATCCTCAAGTGTGCGATGTTAGGTGACAAGCGATGTAACTTGGGGGCCATTATTGCGAGGAGATTACATCTTAATGCTAAAGGTGGAGATTTATTTGGTGGGATTTATGCAAATCGTTTAGCTAATTATCTTGGAGTACCCATACAGGGTAATGACATTGAATTACCACCTGCTTTTCTTGATTATAATGCTTTGGTACGCTACCAGTTTCTTTTGAGGAACGAGCAAAAAATGGTCTATACAAGTGTCACAAACAGCCCTAGAGTTCGTAGTAAAATAACACCATATGACACACATCAATCAAACCCTTAGGTCACCTAGATACTCCAATGTCACCACAAGTATCCGTGGGTCAATTGTACGATATGCATCAAACAACTTCAGATTCATAATATTCAATCCAACACAAAGAACCTCAAAGAGTGCCCCAAGATTTCTACTGGAGAAACAAGGATGAAAACGTGCATCAACCCCTATGCATAGATTACCCCAATGTCACCTCGAGAATCCGCAAGTTGAGTGCCAAAACATAGATCAAGTGAATCAATAGAACACCCCATTGCCACCACGGGTATCCTAGGCAAGACATACATCAAGTGTTCTCAAATCCATAATAGTATTCAATCCGATAATAGTGAAACCTCAAAGGCAAAACTCAATTCATCACAAGAAGGTAGAGGGGGAGAAACACCATATGATCCAACTATAGTAATAAATCTCGCGGTACATCAAGATCGTGCCATATCAATAACACGACAGAGAGAGATCAAACACATAGCTACTGGTACATACCCTTAGGCCCGAGGGTGAACTACTCCCCCCTCGTCATGGAGAGCGTCGAGATGATGAAGATGGCCATAGGTGATGGTTTCCCCATCCGGTATGGCGCCAGAATGGGATCCCAATTGGTTTTTCGTGGCTACAGAGGCTTGCGGCGGCGGAATGATGTCTACTAGAACTACGTCGATATTTCCCCAAAGAGGAAGGGATGATGAAGTATAGAGACGGTAGGTATTTCCCTTTGTGATGAGAGCAAGGTTATCGAACCAGTAGGAGAGCCTCCTAACACCACGTAAACAGCACCTACACACAAATAACAAATACTCGCAACCCACGTGTTAAAGGGGTTGTCAATCCCTTTCGGGTACGACGCCTCAAGTAGGCAAGATAACGTGAGATAACTGTAGTAGATAGGATCAATAGATCGCGGAATAAATAAATTAGAGCAATGTGTTTTTGGTTTAATAGATCTTAAAATAAAAGCAAAGGAAAATAGATCGCAAAGGCAAATATGATGAAAAGATACCCGGGGGCCGTAGGTTTCACTAGTGGCTTCTCTCAAGAAAAATAGCAAACGGTCGGAAAACAATTAATGTTGGGCAATTGATAGAACTTCAAATAATCATGACGATATCCAGGCAATGATCATTATATAGGCATAACGTCCATGATTAGTAGACAGACTCCTGCCTGCATGTACTAGTATTACTCCACACATCGACTGCTATCCAGCATGCATCTAGTGTATTAAGTTCATGGAAAAACGGAGTAATGCGATAAGAATGATGACATGATTTAGACAAGATCTATTTATGTGGAAATAGACCCCATCTTGTTATCCTTAATAGCAACGATACATACATGTCATTTCCCCTTCAGTCACTGGGATCAAACACGGTAAGATCGAACCCATCACAAAGCACCTCTTCCCATTGCAAGATAAATAGATCAAGTTGGCCAAACAAAACCCAAATATCGGAGAAGAAATATGAGGCTATAATCAATCATTCATATAAGAGATCAAAGAAGGCTCAAATAACTTTCATGTATAAAAACATAGATCTGATCATAAACTCAAAGTTCATCAGATCCCAACAAACACACCACAAAAAGACTTACATCATATGGATCTCCAAGAGACCATTGTATTGATAATCAAGAGAGAGGGGAAGCCATCTAGCTACTAACTACGAACCCCTAGGTCTACAAAGAACTACTCACGCATCATCGGAGAGGCACCAATGGACATGATGAACCTCTCTGTGATGGTGTCTAGATTGGATCTGGTGTTTCTGGAACTCGTGGCGGCTGGAATTGATTTTCGTCGACTCCCCTAGGGTTTCTAGAATATTGGGTTATTTATAGAGCACAGAGGCGGTGTGGGAGGCCAACGAGGAGGGCACAACCCACCGGGGCGCGCCTGGCCCCCCCAGGCGCGCCCTTGTAGGTTGTGCTCCCCTCGGAGCTCCCCTCAGGTGCGTTCCTGGCCCACTGGATGTGTACTGGTCCAAAAAATATCGACAAACATTTCACTGCATTTGGACTCCGTTTTGTATTGATTTCCTGCGATGTAAAAAAACATGCAGAAAACAGCAACTAGCACTGGGCACTATGTCAATAGGTTAGTACAAAAAATAATATAAAATGACTATAAAATGATTGTAAAACATCCAAGAATGATAATATAACAACATGGAACAATCAAAAAATTTAGATACGTTGGAGATGTATCAGCATCCCCAAGCTTAATTCGTGCTCATCCTCGAGTATGTAAATGATAAAAACAGAATTTTTGATGTGGAATGCTGCCTAACATGTACATCACATTTTCTTTTCTTTGTAGCATGGACATTTTGACTTTTATATGGTTCAAAGCAATAGTCTAGTTTTGACATGAAGACTTTAATACTCAAGCATGCCAACAAGCAGCCATGTCTTTCAAAATATCAGCACTAAATGCAAGTTATCCCTAGCCCATTATGCTCAACCATTGAGCCATTCATGAAACACACTCGAATATTAGCTACACCCAATGCTCAAATACGATCATAGTGCCCCTTAGTTGGTGCTTTATAAGAGAAGATGGAGACTCAAATTCAAAATAAAAATTGCATAAAGTAAAAGAAGGGCCCTTCCCAGAGGGAATTAGGGATTTGTAGAGGTGCCAAAGCTCAAAGCGAAAGTGGAGAGATAAAAACATTTTGGGAGGTATAATTTTCCCACCAACGAAATCGACTTAGAGCTCCCAACACTTTCCATGCTAGATACATCAAAGGCGGTTCCCAAACAGAAAATAAAGTTTATTCCTTTTTCCACCATTACTTTCACTTGCCATGGCTAACCGTATCCATTGGTGCCCTCTATACCAACACTTTCCAAGGACTTTATTATTTGATAACATAAAGTAAATTCATTTTTCATTTCGGGACTGGGCATCCCTAATACCTTTGTCGTACTCTCGTGCAATGACAAGTGAATAAACACTCATCGTGAGAATAACACATCTAGCATGGAAAATATTGGCCACCCCTCACCGCCTCGCAAGAGGTACGAGCACACAAAACAGAAATTTATTTCAAAATTAGACATGGCACATGCAAATTTGCTTAGAATGGCATGGAAATACCACATATAGGTAGATATAGTGGCAAAACTGGTTTAAAGGGTTTTGGGTGCACAAGTAGGATAACCTCCTAACACCACATAAACAACAGCTGCACACAATTTGATGTCTGCTAGAACTACGTCGGTATTCCCCAAAGAGGAAGGGATGATGCAGTATAGCGACGGTAGGTATTTCCCTTAGTGATGAGACCAAGGTTATCGAATCAGTAGGAGAACCTCCTAACACCACGTAAACAACACCTGCACACAAATAACAAACACTCGCAACCCGACGTGTTAAAGGGGTTGTCAATCCCTTTCGGGTACGACGCCTCAAGTAGGCAAGATAACGTTAGATAACCGTGGTAGATTGCCGGGGCAACGACACCAATGGGATCATGAGGATCCCTTCTACGGTTGGCAGGGAGAGGATTGCACAAAGAGCAGGTCTGGTGATCAGCACGAGGTATTTTTACCCAGGTTCCGGCCGCTGAGGAGCATAAAACCCTAGTCCTTCTTTGAGTGTATATTTGGTGTGGTTCAAGCTTGGCTAGCTGCTATGCGTGCCTGGTCCAAAAGTCTGAATCCTTCTCCAGTATGCCTCGAGCCTCCTTTCGTATGTCAAAGGGGTCGTCACAGTGGCACACAGGAGGTGCAGAGTAGCTACCGTGTACAAGCTCATCACTAACATCATAGGACAAACGCATTAAATGCGATGGTTACGTGCCCTCCAACTTTATTGGGGACGGTAATAGAACCTGTCCCGTCCATCGCCGCCTCAACCTGCCTTGACACGCGTCCAGACTGATGAGGCATGCAACGCCAAGCTGACTAGCTAGCCGATGCGCTGGCGCGGTGGCAGGATCTTCAAGAAGATCTGCATGCCACCACGCAGGTGCTTGCTTAGTTGGTAGGCTGGTCGCCGCACTGGAACGGCCGAGGGCTGGAGAAACCTTGTCGGGTGCGGGCCCATCCGTGGCCCCGCGCCGGGGCTCACAGCCGTCCCTGGCAAGGGCCTTGCCGGGGGTTTCATCTTCTGGTCTCCATGTAGACCTGCATTACACTAGTCTTCACAAAGATCTGCATGCTACTACGCATGCGCCCCCAAGTCTTAGCCTTGACGTTATCGATGGTGTTAGATATCTCAGCTTCAAGGGTGGTGGCCTTGCTGGTGCTTCGCAAGCCGCCCCGGCAAGGATCTCGCTGGGGGAGGTCTATCTTGTCTTCTGCTTTCTGTTTACTGGCTTGAATGATGTCTTGGTAGTCTTGTGTCTTGCCTTCTACTGCCATGTCAAGCCTTGCCACGGGTGCGGCTACAACTGCCCATGCACAAGTAAGGAGTACAGAAGGGCCCAAACTTATGTACACCGACAGTAGCCCCCGGGCCTGGGCCACACATAAGCATGAAGCATCATTGGGCCAGGCCCAAAACAGTGCGCGGGCACGCGTGGCAGGGATTAACTGATGTAATCTTCTCGTCAGTTGCGCTTCCCCACGGTCCGCATTGGGTGCATGACGTGGGGGTCATGCATGGAATGGTCGTAGCAAACATGCGACGCCTCGCATCGAACAGTAAAGAGGCGGCCCGCGCCTTCCCCATAAAAAGAGGAATCCGCAGGGGTGCTACTCATTTACCCTTCTTCACTATCCCAATATAGAAACCGCCGCTCCCTTCTTCTTCCTCGAGCCCAAACCAGAGCCCTCGCCTCCGCTCACCGCCGCCGCATTCTCACTGCTCTTGATCCCTCGCCCCCTCTCAGCCACCATGGCGCCCAAGACGAGCAAGGGCAAGGGAATGGCCAAGGCCACCGAGAAGAAGGAGGTGCCGGAGAGCGAACTGGTGAAGCTGCGGAAGAAGCATGCCATCTTCACCTTGATGATCAACGCGCTCATGCTCAGGGACCAATTTCGGTGCCTGTGGGGGAGAGAGACGTCGGGGCACCCCACCACGCGCATCATCCCTGCTCCCTTCGCCAAGCCCAGTCCAGATAAATATCCTTTCTTCGTTGGTTACTTCTATTGCGGGCTCTGCCCCCCATTCTCAGATTTCTCCAATGACATCATGCACACCTTCAGATTCCACCTTATGGATTTCATGCCGAACGCCGTGGCATGCATGGACCTCTTCGCCCACCTCTGTGAGGGCTTCGCCGGGGTGGTCCCCAACACGGCGCTCTTTCGCCATTATTTCATCCCCCGCCTCGTGCCAGGAGACGTTATCTCTGGTTGCATCACTTGGATCCCGAGGGCCTTGAGCAAGAGCACGTACCCGAAGGGGACCCAGAAGGAGAAGTGGTACGAATGGCGGGGCCGGTGGTGCTAGATCATGGAGGAGGAGTCGCGGCCATTCTGTCAGGTCCATCAGAAACCGCCGGTCCGTGGCAAGCACTGGGGAGAGTTCGACGTCGACGACAAGAAGCTCACGGTCGCCACCATGAGAATCCATTGCCTCAAATCAGTCTGGCTTATGCTCGAGATGGTTAGAGTTGACTTCCTCCACCGTCGTATCGCTCCTCTGCACAACAAGGGGAGACCGGCCTGGGACTTCAAGAACGCGACAAACATCATGAGGCTTCGCCCCGACCTGAATTACAATTTCACGGTAATGCAGCATGCGTCCCTTTGCCAGAAGATATTTCAGCTCAAAGTCGACAAGGTGAGCAAGGCTGACAAGGCCGGCAAGGCCAGCAAGACTGACAACCCATTCAGGTTGCCGGCGGGGTGGTCCCCTTGAGCAAAAATTCATGTCTGACCTCCATCATCGCCATGATGCCGGTGTTCAGTGCCCATGGCCTGGACCCTACCTCGGATGAGCCAGAAGCAGAGCTGGTGTAGGAATTCTTCGACAACTTATTGGAGAAGTTCATTCGCAACGAACCGTAGCTCATCCGCACCACCACCAAAGAAGAGGTGGCATCCATCGCCAGTAGGGCGGAGGAGGCAGCACTTGCCGAGGAGGCTGGCAGCATGGGAACCGTGGAGGACGAGGCCGATGAGGAGAAGGAATTTTCCGGGTGGAAGGAGTCTACCGGGGAGCACAGCGGCACGGGCGTCGGGGTTCCCCCTGCTGAAGAGGCGGCCTAGGACTGGGCCGAGGAGGCAACTGATGTGGACGAGCCTTCAGCCCCAAACAAGAAACGTGTCTTGTGGCGGGCCATCTCCAGCGAGCCAGTCAAGAGATCCGGAAAGGGAGCGGCCGGCAGGGCTGCGCAGCAGCAAGAGGCCCAAGCGCAACCGTGCATCATACGAGGGGCACGGCTGCGGCAACAGCTGTAAATGCATCTAGTGCCCCTCACAAATTTTGGTGTACTCAAGACTTATAGGTTAAGGGACTAATGTGTTTGTGAGTGTACACAGGCTCTATAAGTCGATGAGGAGTTTGATATCTACGATGAAACTCGACCCCTAAAAATTTATGTCTTCAACTGAAGCTTTGGTTCTCCTGAAGATTTTCAAAGTAAAGAAATTGGTGTGACCTTGAAGACTTGGATATTCATGCGAGGATTATGAAGCGTGAAGACTTTTGTTTTCGTAGTTTCATTTTCTCTTTCATGAGTCATAGGAAACACCGTACTGTTAAAGGAGGTCGAGGTAATACTAAGGAAAGTGATTTCCATGTGATGCTCATCTAGAATCCTACACCTACCCAATCCTTTCAAGTGAAGCCATTGGAAATCTCATATCAGTTTAGTCTATTTCTTCAATGACAGAGATGAAGATCTTTTGGTCTTTGAGGAACTTTTTTGACTGAGGAGTTAGGAATTCGCCAGTGCGGATTTCCTACAAAGTGAGGAACATGATATCCATGAGAATTTGAACCTCAAATCCGACCGTTGCTATGCTACGCGCCAGCTATCCTAAAATATCTACCCGCCTAGCAGTCATATCATTGAAGGGAATTTATGTCTTATCATGTCGGGCTGCTACCTAGGCTATAAATAGCTGCCCCCTACAACCACTAGCTGGTTGGCTGCTCCGGGAGAAAATGACACCTGTCATTAAGAGCATCCCATCCTCCGAGGACTTTGAGCGAAAATCATCAAGTGAGGAAAACCTAAAACCCAAACCCAAACACCTACAAACCCAAAGTGACTGAGCATCGTTGAAGAGATTGTTCCTGTGTGGAACTGATGCTTGTTAGCTTTGAGGACTGTGTATCCTACAGACGGTTAGGCGTCATGGTCTGAGCATCCAAGATGAATTGTGGATCGCCGAGTGACCAAGTCTGTGAAGGTTTGGAAGTCACCTGAATACTTACCACGAGTGATTGGGCGAGGTCTGTGTGACTTTAGCTCAAGGAGAATATGGTCAGGACTGTGTGTCCGGGACTATATGTCCTCGGGTTTAAATACCCAGCCTCTCCAACCAAACATACAACTATCACAACAGTTGGGACTGGTCTACTAAATCATTGTCTTCACCCAGCCAACTAGTTCTATTTCCTCAACCCTTTCATTTCCTCATTCATGTGTTGAAGACTTTCTCTTTTACTGTTTGAAGACTTTAACTGAAGACTTTCTCTATTTCCTCAATCCTATTTCTTCATTCACTTAGTCTTGTGCCTACTTATCCTGTTTTCACGCTATCTGTACTTTGTGCTTGTTTTCATTTCATCATGATGACTACGTTGTTGCTCTGTTATGCTTATACCTGATTACTTATTCCACGGCTAGTGTGTCATTGCTCAGGAATTTCTTTACCTAGAAATTCCTCAGTGATGAATTTGTAAAAATCGCCTATTCACCCTCCCCCCTCTAGTCGATATAACGCACTTTCAGTTGGTATCAAAGCAAGGTACTCCCTTGTTCTGTGTGATTTTGGTTTAACTGCCTGGAGTTCTAGTTATGTTGACCACAGGTATGAAGAAAGTGCCGTGCCCTATCTTTGACGGTCATGATTATCCCAAGTGGAAGGCCATGATGAGGAAGCACCTCATGGTGATGAACAACGAGTCATGGACCGTCACAGAGATTGGCCTCACTGACTTATGCAAGATGGAGGACGCTGATGATATTCGGAAGTACACTCGTCTGGATTGCATTCCGAAGGGTATCATCTCCTCCTGTCTGTCCAGAAATCAGTCCATGCTCATTATGCATCTGTGCAATGCAAATCTTATCTGGGACCAAATTTTTGATGTATATGAAGGTCATCGAACTCGTTAGGATCCCTGGTTTGATGATTTCAAGGAATCACTTGATACGATGACTTTCGAACCAGAATCATCATCATCCGCACCATGCCTCATGGCTAAGGGTGCAAAGGTACCTGATTACTCCTCATCTGACTCTAGTGATGATTATGCTAAATCTGATGATGATGATGTCTTTGGACCTAGTTATACCAAGCTTGTCACCATTTCCACTAAACAAAAAAAGGCTTTCGAAAAGTTCAAAATCTGCTAGACAAAAGCAATGACCTGCTGGGTGAGGAACTGGATCGAACTCAAACTTTGACTGATGATCTTCAAAGTCTTCAGTCTAAGTTTGATAAACTTCAGAGTCAGCATAACTCTCTTTTAGCTGATCTTGAGAAGCTTTCTTTTGAAATTCTTCAAAGAAAGCAAGATATTAAGAAGTAAAAAGTGAGTTATGAAGATCTTCAGAACGAAAATGATTTAGTGCTTGCTCAACAGAATAGTTCCACTCAGGAAGAATTTATTCCACCATGTTTGAAATGCATTGAGCGTGAATCTGCTAATTCTTCACCTGAATGTTCAAATGCTTCTATTGCTGCAAATTCTTCAATTGTCTCCGTGGTCACAAATTCCTCATCTTATGATACCACAAGTATCGCTGATGATAATGCAGGGTTGAAGGAATTGTATGTGACAGGCATATACAAAAGCCTCAAAGGGCATCAGACTCTTTGTGATGTGCTCAAAAAGCATCTTGAACGGGAACCCTAGGAAAGATGGTATTGCCTTTGAGAGGAAACTCAATACTGATGGGACCAACTGGAAACCTGAGCAGTACCCCAAAACCTCATGGGTTGCTGCAAAAGGACCTCCTGTAGATCCGTGCACTTTATCTGGCTTTACTTGTGAATCTTCATATTCCTCTGATGAGTCATTTGACTCCAACTATAAACTGTTCAAGAATCACAATGGTGAAGTATTTGCTCGATATGTTGGAACTAACTGTCGGAACGGTCCCCATATGAAGAAAATCTGGGTTCCCAAAAGGTGCCTTGAAAATCTTCTGGTGAATGTCATCATGACGCCACCTATGAAGAATAGGAACCCCAGATCAAATTCTTCATATGGATCAAAATCTTCATATGGATCCAAGTCCTCATATGGACCAAATTCTTCATCTGGATCAAATTCCTCACATGGATCCAAATCCTCATATGAACATCATCGTGCTAACATTTCTGTTTCACAGGGAAAGTCTAAAGGCTACGAATATGTGCATTATTCTTCAAACCATTATGTTCATAAGTCCTTGAACAATTTCTCTACTTATTCATATGCTTATCCTAACCCCTCTTCTGTGAAATGAAGTGTGCTGGCTTTTGTGCCATCCTTTTCTTATGGAGCTCGCAGAATGATGAACTCTTTGCCACCCCTTCAGATGTGGGTGGTGAATATAAAGAATTAATCTCTTATGCAGGGTCAGGTCTCCAAATGAACTTAATCGTCTGAAGAATTTGTTGGAGACCTGAATATGCTTGATTGGATGCAAGCTAATCATGAAGAAATGAATTACTCATTTCTCACATCCTCATATTGCTATATCTGTTACTGTTGATGAAATTCAATCTGATGAAATTGATTTCATATTCTTCACTGATGAAGTATATGGGTCCGTAAGTTGCACTAATTCATTGCAGGATGAACAACCTAAAGTTACTGAGTGGGTCCTAGACAGTGGATGTGCAAATCACATGACCGGTGACAGGAACTTATTGATGGACACTGCTTTATCTCCATCTCATCTGAAGCATATCACCAACGCTGACAAAGGCAAAAGCAAGGTATTGGGTCTAGGTAGGGTTGCAATCTCAAAGGATAGTGAAAGTGCGTTATATCGACTAGACGGGGGTGAATAGGTTTTTACAAATTTGTCACTAAGGAATTTCTATGTGAAGAAATTCCTAAGCAATGACACACTAGCATCAGAATAAGTACTCAGGTATAAACAAAACAGGGCAACAACATAGTCATCATGATGAAATGAAAACAAGCACAGAGTACAAATAGCATGATAACAGGATAAGCTGGCTGAAGACTATGTGACTGAAGAAATTGGATTGAGGAAATAGAGAAAGTCTTCAGTCAAAGTCTTCAAACAGTAATTATGAGGTCCATCAACACAGGCATGAGGAAATGGAAGGGTTGAAGAAATAGAACCAGTTGGCTTGGTGAAGACAATGATTTGGTAGACCAATTCCAACTGTTGTAACAGTTGTATGTCTGGTTGGAGCAGCTGAGTATATAAACTCGAGGACACACAGTCCCGGACACACAATCCTCACTGTATTCTCCTTGAGCTAAAGTCACACAGACCTCGCCCAAAACTCATGGTAAGTCTTTAGGTGACTTCCAAACCTTCACAGACTTGGTCACTTGGCGATCCACAATTCCTCTTGGATGCTCAGACCATGACGCCTAACCGTCTGGAGGATACACAATGCTCAAAGGTAACAAGCATCGGTTCCACACAGGAACAATCTCTAAAGTGATTCTCAATCACTTTGGGTTTGTAGGTGTTTGGGTTTGGGTTTTCCTCACTTGATGATTTTCTCTCAAAGTCCTCGGAGGATGGGATGCTCTCAATGACAAGTGTCGGTTTCTCGCGGAGCAGCCAACCAGCTAGTGGTTGTAGTGGGCGGCTATTTATAGCCTAGGGAGCAGCCCAACATGATAAGACATAAATTCCCTTCAATGATATGACCATTAAGTGGGTAAATATTTTGGGACAGCTGGCGCGTAGCACAACAACGGTCGGATATTTGAGATTCGAATTCCTTAGGGCTGTCATGTTCCTCACTGTGTAGGCAATCCGCACTAGCGAATTCCTAACTCCTCAGTCAGAACAAATTCCACAGAGACCAGAAGATCTTTGTCTCTGTCACTGAAGAAATTGACTGAACTGATATGAGATTTCCAATGGCTTCACTCGAAAGGATTGGGTAGGTGTACGATTTTGAGATGAGCATCACTTGGAAATCAGTTTCCTTAGTATTACCTCGACCCCCTTTAACAGTACGGTGTTTCCTATGACTCAAGAAAGATAAAAGGAAACTACGAAAACAAAAGTCTTCACGCTTCATAATCCTCGCAGGAATATCCAAGTCTTCAAGGTCACACCAATTTCTTCACTTTCAAAATCTTTAGGAGAACCAAAGTCGTCAGTTGAAGACATACATTTTTAGGGGTCAACTTTCATCGTAAATATCAAACTCCTCATCGACTTATAGAGCTTGTGTACACTCAAAACATATTATTCCCTTAACCTATAAGTCTTCAATACACCAAAATCACTAAGAGGCACTAGATGCACTTACAATCTCCCCCATTTTGGTGATTGTTGACACATAGGTTAAGTTTTCAACGGGGATAAACATATCAATTGTAAGTGCTCAATACTGAGGAATTTGATTGCAAGATATAGAAGAACTCCCCCTGAAGATGTGCATATGTGAGGAATTTGTTTTCAACAAGCAATGCACATAGTAGAGTAATATCATGGAGATCTCCCCCCATATCTTGTAATTCATACACGCATTTAACATATCGAATGAAGAATTTGAAATGCATGATGAAATATGGTGACTGATGTAATTCAGCATGCGTGCATTAGCATATATGAGGAAATAACATGCAAAAAAATAGAGCAAAACTATCAGGCCACCATTGGACTTAAGTTTACAACTCGATCCAACAAATACTTCAGAAGAGCGAGAGTTGTAACTTAGCAAAAATCGCCCATATATAGACCCGCTTGAAGACTAACTCAAATTTCTTCCCCTTTGTCATCAAATGACCAAAAGGGACAAAAAGTGAGGACTAACGCCCCTGATGAATATCATCATGATGTCGATGGAGGAGCGCCAGCATTTTTGGGTTCGTCCGTTGTAGTAGGGCATGCTGCGGTGTTGTCCAAATCTTCAGCTTCATCTGTCTCGCGCGATGAAGAATATGAGCTAACGACCAGCGGTGGAACTTTGACCTTCTTGAATTTATTCGAAGGTGACTGGGACCAGTCAAAGTCCTGTTGGAAGTCCATCTTCTTGAGTTCATCATCGGTGTATACATGTGAAAGAATAGCCTAGGTGTGCTTGAAGACTTGATGCAGATAATAGTGATTCTTCTTCGCAGTATTTTGAGTGACTGTCATGTTGTGAAGAATAGCACCAAATTGACGCTTGACCCACTTGTGATTTCTGCCCACCTTCTGATGAAGACTTAGGAGCAGCTCATGATGAATCATCACACGCGGAGCTGTTGCCTGAGGATTTTGCTTTGAAGCACTTAGAGTAGTGTCATGTGTGGTAGAGTCATCATTAGTGCAGTAGGATACTGCCTTTCGAAACTATCCATCCAAAGGATGAGTGCCTTCATAAATAACTGCAACCTTGCCCTTCTCATCAGCTGAGGAAATAGTCCGTTTGAGGACTTCAATTGGGGGCAAATAGCTGAGATGATTTTTAAAATAATCCTTGTAATGAATTGAAGTCCTTGATCTGATGAATTTCATGATCCAGGGAGCGTAAGGCTTCCACTCAAAGGGTGACAAAGCAGCATTGGCCAAAGTCCTCATGAAGAAATCATGATAGTTGATTGGAATACCATGCATGATGTTGAAAAGCAAGTTCTTCATGATGCCAACAACTTCTTATTCTTCAGAGTTGTCGCACTTAATGGGACTGAGGATTTTGGCCATAATGCGATAGACAGTCCTTGGCACATACAGCAGATCTTTGATGAGGAAATTTGTCCTTGGCGCTTGGCCAGCCTTCAAAGGCTTCATCAACACTTGCTTCAGTGCTCCTTCAGTGGGCGGACTGACTGGGATGGCATGAAGCAATTCAGAGGCGAGCTTTGTGATGAGTATTATCAGGATGAGTATTATCAGTCATCCAGTCCAAGACCCATTAATTCACATCGTCAACATTCCCTGTCAGATGCAGAGTGGCATAGATCTAAAGAATTAGCTCTTCATTCCAATCGCAGATGTCGATGGAGAAGTTGAGAAGCCTTGCATCGTGAAGAACATTGAGGACTGGAATAAAGCACGGAAGAGACTCCATATCCACATGAGGAAGATGCTCATGGTCAAACACTTTGTCCTTGTCAAACAACAACGAGGGATAAAAGTTCATTTGAGAAGCAGTCCAGAAGCGCTTGGGGCAAAGGCGAGCAACGTCATATGGATTGAAATCTGAGAAGAAATGATGCTCAGCAAAGAAGTCATCAGCCTTGAACTTCTGCTTCTTGGAGTGAGGATTATGTGGCTTGGGCTGAAGATTTATAGTTGAAGTCTTCAAAGCCGTTTCAAGCGCAGCCTTTGGAGCCTTAGGCTGAGGAATCTCTAGAGCAGTTTCTTCTGTTGTCTTCTTCTCAATTTCATCAGCACTAGTGGCTGGAATTTCTTCGGGAATGGAGCGAAGTGAAGCTTGACCTTGATTAGAACCTGAGTGAATGACTTCAGTGTGCATGGGGACTGAGGAATTTGCTATAGGGGAGTGAACAGATGAGAATTGGGATGATGACTTCCCCAAAAATCATCATTCATTACTGGAGTCGTAGACCCGACGTCCACATCCTCTTCGTCAGCTTCAACTTCTTCAACATCGGCCTCTTCAGCAGTGAATTGAGGCAGCGGCAATGATACCTGTAGCAGCGAAGGGATATTATCCACTTCACTTCCTTCATCCAACTGCTCTGACATAGCAGCAGATGGATCTTCTTCATCAATGTCATCATTGATGACATATTCTTCACCAAAAGGAACAATTTCCTTTGATGGCATGACATTCAGTGGAACAACATCAATGGGATTCTCAAAAGAGCTCGTTAAAGTCTTCACTTTCTTCGGAGCTGAAGACTCTAAGGCAGCAGATGCTTTCCTCTTCTTGGCTATTGCCTTTCGGCAACCTTGGTTTTCTTTGCTTCTGATGCTGAAGGAAGGAGAGTGCTTTTCATCTGTGAAGATTTTGCAGGAGGAGAAGATGAAAGAGGCACAGTTTCTTCAGGCACAACTATGCCAGTTGCCCTGGCAAGTTCAAATTCTTCAGGCGCAAAGACAGATTCTTCAGCTGACCTGGCTTGATCTTCGAGCGCAACGTTGGTGGTTGCCCTGGCAGTTTCATCAGGAGCTAGAATATCATCATCAGCCCTGGCACTCTCAGTTTCTTCAGCAGCCTGAGTTTCATTAGTGGTGCTGGCATGTTCTTCAGTTGGCTGAGCAGATGCTTCACCCTGAGGAACTTCTTGATGCGCTTCAGCAGCAACATTGGGCTTGAGGCCTTTAGCCAGCTTGACGAATCTGACTTTGCTCCTAGCCAATCAGCTCTATATGCATCAAATTCAGCACTAAGAACTTTGATTTCAGACTGAATAGTTAAAAGTTCTTCAGTCGTCATTTTCAGAACATTCTTCTTTAGATAATGCTCCTTCTTGTAATGAGCTTTCTTCACTGATATGGCCTTCTCAAACTTCCATTTTTCTTTAGCAATGAAAGCAGTCAACACGTGACTTTGGCCTGGTGTGAGGATCAGATCAGGAAGGGGTGTGTTGGGATCTTTATGCCAAAGATCGATGTAGTCAAGGATCTTCTTCGGATCCAACAAGAGTGGCACAACACTGCCTTTGGCACTAGCAGCCCGGTTTTGTCAGTCTCTGATGATTTGAGCCAGTTCTTCATCATCAGCTTTGTCTTCAGACGACGAAACTTCAAAGGCGACCTGCTTCTTGTGAGGACTTAGCCTTGTGTCGCATCCAGCCGTGACCTTTTTCTTTGGTAGCTGCGACTGTGCTGAGGAACTTGTTGAAGCTCCTAAAGCAATTGAGAAGCCTGTATTCCTTTGGCACGTGGCAAGATGCACCGGTGTTGAGGACTTTGTTGGTGCAGCTGAGGGCTTTGCTTGAGCAGAAGACTCTAAGGGCTTTGCTGATCTGGGTCGTGAGGGCATTGATGAGCTGGGTCGTGAGGGCATTATAGAGGAAGATGGCTTTACAACAGATTTCATCTTCATAGCCTTCTTAGGCTGACTAGCAGAGGCTTCAGCAGCAGCAGTAGCAGAATCTTCATTGAATTTCTTCACTGCCTCCTTTGCTACTTTAGCCAATTTTCTTTGGCTCTTGGCCCAACCTTTTGGAAATTCCTCACCTCTTCTGATGCTAGAGGGATCAACTTCTTGGCCTAGTGCCAATGGACGTCTTGGGCATGGAGGATTTACTGCGAATTTCTTCATATACTTAGGAGTGACATAGCGGTACTCCCTCCATTCCCGTGCCCATCTGCGCTCAATCCGCTGAATGAGCACCTTGCGCTGATTTTTGTTCTCCTTGTCATGAGTGGCCTCATCAGGAGTGCAATAATATGCATAAATATCTTATGGGATTTCAAATGCAGTGTTAGTTTCAGGCCTCTTGCCTCCCTTCTGAGGACGCTTTTCTTCAGCCATATTCTTCAGCTGAGGATTTTGAACAATAAATGTCTCTCAGGAAGTATGCAGTTTTTCTTCGAGGAACACTGCAAATGAGTTAAGTTGATGAGAACCTAGTGATTCAGCAGCAGACATGTGTACCTACGAACAGAGTATAGGTGCGAAGAATTTGAAGAGGTCATATGCGTTCTCAGAATTTGTTTTTAAAAGGAATCAAGTTGGAGGAATTTGACCAGGAGTCTTGAAGAATTTCACTAAGAGTTATTGTCTTAGGTTCCAGAGTTGTATAGATTGGAAATCCACACAATTAAGGAATCTTGAAGAAAATTACATCTTAGAGAGAAAGATCAAGAATAGATGCAACTGTGGTGTTTAAGAATGTGAAGATTGAAGAATAAACACCTTTTGAAGATTTTGTGTAAACCATCAGAATCAACGAGGGCAGTAAAAGCGAGTTCTATTTACCCTTGACGAAGAATGCGATGAATAGAGAGATGAACTGTGGAAGCTTGTCCGTTTAGATCTTCCACGCCCTAACTTGGCGGAGGAAAACAGTTACGGCGGCAGCGGAGGTGAAGATTTCTGCGGCCGGCGCGAGTACGACGGCGACGAGGTCGAGGCAGCTAAGCTCTTCCTCACTGGCGACGATGGAGATTAGCAGCGGCGCTAGGTCAGGGAGCTCGAGCGGGAGAGAGTGAGGTCAAACAGAGTAAATGAACTGAGGTGCAAGGGTAGGGGTATTTATAAGGAAGTGAAAAAGTATTGGTCCGAAGAATTTGGACGAACGTGCCCCTGACCCTTGCTATCCTAGCGACATGTGTCACCCACGTACAGAGAGGTGGAGATCGTGTGAGATCGTGGGTGAGTTGTTTAATCAAGTCGTGGGATGCGGAAGGATTTGGGCGGCAAAAGCCGAAAAATTAGATATGAAAACTTTAACGTTTCGTTCGCAAATTCTTCAGCTGTCAAGGACACAGTGAAGATATTGAACGGGTTTAAAATAGAACGCACATGAAGAATTTGTGAACAGACTGGGTTGAGTTTAGCATAGAGGGGGAACGGGTCCAATCACATTCACTTAGTTGAAAAAGCAACTCGAAGAATTAGCTGTAAGTGAATGTTGTAGAGGACATGAAAAACTCAAATATATATATATATATATATATATATATAGACACACACACACACACAAACACATATATATATATATAGAAATGAAGAACAAATACAGAAAGACTAAGGAAATTTGAAAATATGAAGAAATCGCAGAAACACAAATTGTATCTTTTCAACTTTGGTTGGTGGCATAACCCACCGTATAGGAATGATGATTTCAGACACCGCGTATAATTGTCATAGGGTTCTGAGAATCAAATTCTTCATTAATTTCTTCACACTTAGAGGGTTAGTCTTCATTGGTTGAAGAAAAACGTTACTTCATGTGTTGCGCATCTAAGTCATCAAATTTGCATAAGTGTTAGATGTGTGTCCTTTTCAAAGAACATTCGAAGATTCTAAGATATTTAGCTAACACTACAACTTGCTAAATCTCTTCTCATCCAAGGGCTTTGTGAAGATATCGGCCAGCTGATCTTCAGTATTTGCATGGTCGATGGAGATGTCGCCCTTCAACACATGGTCACGAAGAAAATGATGACGAATCTGGATGTGCTTTGTCTTCGAGTGCTAAACTGGGTTGTGAGCAATCTTGATAGCACTCTCATTGTCGCAGTAGAGTGGAACATTCTTCACATTGATGCCATAGTCCTTGAGGGTTTGGTTCATCCATAGCAATTGAGCACAGCAAGATCCAGCAGCAATGTACTCAGCTTCAACAGTAGAGAGTGATAGCAGTTCTGCTTCTTCCAGGACCAACATACCAAGGATCGTCCAAGGAAATGACATGTGCCTGATGTTGACTTGCAGTCCACCCGATCACCAGCATAGTCAGAGTCAGAATATCCAATGAGATCAAATCGAAGAGCCCATGGGATACCATAATCCAAGTGTTGGAGTGTGAGATTAGATATCGAAGAATATGCTTCACAACCTTATGGTGTGATTCCTTCGGTGTAGCTTGAAATCGGGCACACATGCAACACTAAGCATAATATCCGGCCTAGATGCACATAGATACAATAAAGAGCTAATCATGGAGCGGTATACCTTTTGATCGAAGTCTTTACCATTTTCATTGGTGCATAGATGGCCATTTGTGGGCATAGGGATTTTGACGCCTTTGCAATCTTGCATGCCGAATTTCCTCAACACATCCTTGAGGTATTTCTCCTGGGATATGAATATGCCATTGTGTTGTTGACGAATTTGAAGACCTAAGAAGAATTTCAACTCTCCCATCATGGACATTTGATATTCCTCACTCATCATATAGGCAAATTCGTCACTGTAACGTTGGTTAGTACAGCCAAAGATAATATCATCAACGTATATTTGGCACACGAATAATTCATCATCATATGCTTTGGTGAAAAGAGTTGGGTCAAGTGAACTGGGTTTGAAGCTTTTCTTCATGAGGAATTCCTTCAATTATCATACCATGCCTGAGGTGCTTGCTTGAGGCCATAGAGGGCCTTGTTAAGTCTGTAGACATGATCTAGAAATTTTGGATCCTCAAAACCTGGTGGTTCAGCAACATATACTTCTTCCTCAAGCTTACCATTGAGGAATACACTTTTCACATCCATTTGATGTAAGATGATATTATGATGGTTAGCATAAGCAAGTAATATGTGAATAGCTTCAAGTCTAGCAAGAGGTGCCAACGTTTCATCAAAATCAATTCCTTCAACCTGTGTGTAGCCTTGATCTACAAGAAGAGCCTTATTCCTAACCACAAGGCCATTTTCATCTAGCTTGTTGTGGTAGATCCATTTGGTGCCGACGATATTGTGCTTGCGTGGGTCTGGTTGCTTGACAAGCTCCCACGCATTATTGAGCTCGAATTGATGCAATTATTCTTGCATAGCTTGAATCCACTCAGGCTCCATGAATGCTTCATCAACTTTGGTGGGCTCCATGATAGAGACAAACGCAAAATGCCCACAAAAGTTAGACAAATGTGAAGCTTTTGAGCGCGTGAGAGGACCTGGTGCGTTGATGTCGTTGATGATTCTCTCAATCTGCACTTCATTTGCAATGCGAGGATGAGCAGGTTGACGACTTTGATTTGACCCAGCAATTTCTTCAGGGCCATTTTCTTCAGTAGCACCAGCGTGATTTTCTTCACGATCCGGAATGACTTCTTCAGCAGATTCTTCGGTAGGGATGACATCCTCAGTAGCCTTGAACTTGATGGATTCCTCAGGTGACATTTCATCTAGCACAGGAGGTAGGTGCTCTCTTTGCGAGCCATTAGTTTCATCGAACCGCACATCTACAGTTTCAACAACCTTGTGATGATAGGTGTTGAAGACTCTGTAGGTGTGCGAGTCCTTTCCGTAACCAAGCATAAAACCCTCATGTGCTTTCGGTGCAAATTTAGAGTGGTGGTGAGGATCTCTAATCCAGCATTTAGCACCGAAGACTTTGAAATAACTTATATTGGGTTTCTTGTCAGTGAGGAGTTCATATGAGGTCTTTTTGAAGAATTTGTGAAGATATACCCTGTTGATGATGTGGCATGCAGTATCAATAGCATCTGGCCAAAAACATTGTGGAGTCTTGTATTCATCAAGCATAGTGTGAGCCATCTCAACAAGAGTTCTGTTCTTGCGCTCCACGACGCCATTCTGCTGAGGAGTATAGGGAGCAGATAACTTGTGAGTAATACCAAGTATATCAAGATATTCATCGAGACCAGTGTTCTTGAACTCGGTTCCATTATCACTCCTGATATGCTTGATCTTCACACCGAAGTTCGTAGATGCTCTTGAGGAAAATCGTTTGAAGACTTCCTACACTTCATTTTTGTAAGTGATGATATGCACCCAGGTATAACGAGAATAATCATCAACAATGACAAAGACATATAATGATGCAGAATTAGTGAACATGGCATAATGAGTAGGGCCAAAGAGATCCATGTGAAGTAATTCAAAGGGACGAGAAGTGGTCACGATAGTCTTCGAGGGATGCTTGGCTCTAGTTATCTTTCTATCCACACAAGCCCCACAAAGATGATGTTTGAGGAATTTGACACCCTCGATGCCAATGGCATGCTTCTTCTTTGCGAGTGTATGCAAGCATGACCAAGTCGATGATGCCATAACTAGCCTTCTGAAGCTTTTGCAAGTAGACATGTGGCAGGTTGTGGTCCTGCAGAGAAATCAACAATAGACAAGTCTCCTCTCCTAAAGCCTTCGAAGACTTTGGAATTGCCAGATTCCATTAGCACAATGCAACGATATTTTCCAAAGATGACAACCATATCAAGATCACAAAGCATTGAGACAGACATGAGGTTGAATCCTAAGGACTCAACAAGCATGACTTTGTCAATGTGTCTATCCTTTGAGATCGCAACCCTCCCTAGACCCAATACCTTGCTTTTGCCTTTGTTAGCGTAGCTGATATGCTTCAGATAACATGGAGATAAAGCAGTGTCCACCAATAAGTTCCTGTCACTGGACATGTGATTTGTACATCCACTATCGAGGACCCACTCAGTAGCTTTGAGTTGTTCATCCTGCAGATGAATTAGTGCAACTTACGAACTCATATAATTCATCAGTGAAGAATATGATATAAATTTCATCAGCAGTAACAAATATAGTAATTATGAGGACGTGAGAAATGAGTAAATCATTTCTTCATGATTAGCTTGCGACCATTCAAGAACATTCAGGTCTCCAGCAAATTCTTCAGACGATTAAGTTCATCTAGAGACCTGACCCTGCATAAGAGATTAGTTTTTTTCCTTCACCACCCACATTTGAAGGGGTGGCAAAGAGTTCATCATTCTGCGAGCTCCATAAGAAAAAGATGGCATTGAAGCCAGTGCACTTCGTTTCACAGAAGAGGGGTTAGGATAAGCATATGAATAAGCAAAGAAATTCTTTGAGGACTTATGAATATAATGGTTTGAAGAATAATACACATATTCATAGCCTTTAGACTTCCACTGCGAAACAAAAGTGTTAGCACGATGATGTTCATATGAGGATTTGGATCCACGTGAGGAATTTGATCCAGATGAAGAATTTGGTCCGTAAGAGGACTTGGATCCATATGAAGATTTTGATCCATATGAAGAATTTGATCTGGGGTTCCTATTCATCATAGGTGGTTTCGTGATGACATTCATCTGCAGATTTTCAATGCACGTTTTGGGAACCTAGATTTTCTTCATAGGGGGAAAGTTCCTACAGTTAGTTCCAACATATCGAGCAAACACTTCACCATTCTGATTCTTGAACAGTTTATAGTTGTAGTCAAATGACTCATTAGAGGAATATGAAAATTCACAAGTAAAGCCGGATAAAGTGCATGGACCTATGGAAGGTCCTTTCGCAGCAACCCATGACATTTCGAAGTACTGCTCAGGTTTCCAGTAGGTCCCATCAGCATTGAGTTTCCTCTCAAAGGCAATACCCTCTTTCCTAGGGTTCCTGCTCAAGATCTGCTTTTTGAGCACATCACAAAGAGTCTGATGCCCTTTGAGGATTTTGTATATGCCTATCACATACAGTTCCTTCAACCTTGCATTATCGTCAGTGATACTTGTGGTATCCTCAGATGAGGAATTTGTGACCACAGAGACAGTTGAAAAATTTGCAGCGATAAAAGCATTTGAACATTCAGGTGAAGAATTAGCAGATTCACGCTCAATGCATTTCAGACATAGTGGAATAAATTCTTCCTGAGCGGAACTGATCTGTTGAGCAAGCAATGAATCGTTTTCCTTCTAAAGATCTTCATAACTCACTTTTAACTTCTCAAGATCTTGCTTTCTCTGAAGAAATTCATAAGAAAGCTTCTCATGATCAGATAAGAGTGTGTTATGATCATTTTGAAGATTGTCAAACTTAGACTGAAGTCTCTAAAGATTATCAGTCAAAGCCTTAGTTTGATTCAATTCCTCACCCAACAGGTCATCGCTTTTGTCTAGCAGATTTTGAATCTTTTCCAAAGCCTTTTGTTGTTTAACAACAATTTTAGCCCGTTTGGAATAGCTAGGTTTGAGATTGTCATCAGATTCATCGTCACTGGATTCAGAGGGGGAATGTTTGAGTACCTTGGCACCTTTTGCCATGAAGCAATAGGTGGGAGCATAGTCATCGACGTTCTTGTCAGCAGAGTTGGGGAGGTCATTTTCTTCAGTGTTGAAGATGGACTTGCTGACATAAGCAGTAGCGAGGGCTAGGCTCGCCAAACCAGAGACTGAATCCTCAGATTCCTCCTCTTCCACATTTTCTTCAGATTCAGCTTCAGAGTCCATTTCCTTGCCAATAAATGTCTGTGCCTTCTTGGAACTGCTCTTCTTGTGAGATGAAGACTTTGAAGAATTTGATGACGAGGACTTTGAAGATTTCTTCTTCTTCTTTGAGTCATCAGAATCGTCATCTTTGTACTTCTTCTTCTTTGATTCCTTTTCCCATAGAGGACAATCAGACATGTAGTGAACAGGTTTCTTCGCAAGTCCTCTTTTTGTAGTCAAGAGATGAGGAATCATCACTTCTTGAAGACTTTCAAAAGCGACCATGGCAAGAGAACTTCTGGAATTTCTTCACGAGCATTGCTAGCTTCTGGCTCAGTTCTGCAGGATCACCAAGGCTGCTACCAGAATCTTCACCTTCAGATTCAGAGACTGTCTTGGCCCTCAGTGCATGTGATCTTCCAGAACTCGGTCCATAGAGGTCTCTCTTCTCAGCAAGCTGGAACTCATGAGTGTTTAGCCTCTCGAGGATGTCAGCAGGATCTAGAGACTTGTAATCAGCTTGCTCTTGAATCATTAGTGCAAGAGTATCGAATGAGGAATCAAGTGATCTCAGCAATTTCTTCACCACCTCATGGTCGGTGATGTCAGTGGCACCAAGTGCTTGAAGCTCATTTGAGATGTCAGTGAGGCGATCGAAGGTTTGCTGAACATTTTCATTGTCGAGTCTTTTGAAGCGGTTGAAGAGATTGCGAAGAACATCAACTCGGGAGTCACGTTGAGTGGAGACTCCTTCATTGACTTTGCACAGCCTGTCCCAAATCTTCTTAGCAATTTCCAAAGCACTCACTCTGCTGTACTGTCCTCTACTCAGATGGCCACATATGATATTCTTCGCTTGAGAATCGAGTTTCTTGAATCTCTTCACATCAGCAGCATTCACAGATGGAGTGACTAAGGGAACACCATTTTCCACAACATACCAGAGATCGTTATCAATTGCCTCAAGATGCATGCGCATCTTGTTCTTCCGGTAGGGGTAGTCCGTCCCATCGAAGGTAGGACACCCAACCGAGATCTTGATCATTCCTGCAGTCGACATAACTAAAACTCCTGGTGGTTAAACCAAAATCACACAGAACAAGGGAGCACCTTGCTCTGATACCAATTGAAAGTGCGTTATATCGACTAGAGGGGGGTGAATAGGCGATTTTACAAATTCGTCACTTAGGAATTTCTAGGTGAAGAAATTCCTAAGCAACAACACACTAGCAGCAGAATAAGTACTCAGGTATAAAAAGAACAGAGCAATAGCATAGTCATCATGATGAAATGAAAACAAGCACATAGTACAGATAGTGTGATAACAGGATAAGCAGGCTGAAGACTATGTGACTGAAGAAATTGGATTGAGGAAATAGAGAAAGTCTTCAGTCAAACTCTTCAAACATTAATGATCAGGTCCATCAACCCACGAATGAGGAAATGGAAGGCTTGAAGAAATAGAACCAGTTGGCTTGGTGAAGAAAATGATTTGGTAGACTAGTTCCAACTGTTGTGACAGTTGTACGTCTGGTTGGAGCGGCTAAGTATTCAAACTCGAGGACACACGGTCCTCACCGTATTCTCCTTGAGCTAAAGCCACACACACCTCGCCCAACAGTCGTGGTAAGTCTTCAGGTGACTTCCAAACCTTCACAGACTTGGTCACTCAGCGATCCACAATTCCTCTTGGATGCTTAGACCATGACGCCTAACCGTCTGGAGGATACACGGTCCTCAAAGGTAACAACTGTTGGTTCCACACAGGAACAATCTCTTCAGTTATGCTCAATCACTTTGGGTTTGTAGGTGTTTAGGTTTGGGTTTTCCTCACCTGATGATTTTCGCTCAAAGTCCTTAGGGGATGGGATGCTCTTAGTGACAAGTGTCAGTTTCTTGCAAAGCAGCCAACAAGCTAGTGGTTGTGGGGGCGGCTATTTATAGCCTAGGGAGCAGCCCGACATGATAAGACATAAATGTCCTTCAATGATATGGCCGTTAGGTGGGTAGATATTTTGGGACAGCTGTCGAGTAGCACAGCAACGGTCATATATTTGAGGTTCGAATTCCTCAGGGCTATGATGTTCCTCACTGCGTAGGCAATCCGCACTAGCAAATTCCTAACTCCTCAGTCAGAACTTCCTCAGAGACAAGAAGATCTCCGTCTCTGTCACTGAAGAAATTAACTGAACTAATATGAGATTTCCAATGGCTTCACTGGAAAGGATTGGGTAGGTGTAGGATTTTGAGATGAGCATCACTTGGAAATCAGTTTCCTTAGTATTACCTCGACCCCCTTTAACAGTACGGTGTTTCCTATGACTCAAGAAAGAGAAAATGAAACTACGAAAACAAAAGTCTTCACGCTTCATAATCCTCGCAAGAATATCCAAGTCTTCAAGGTCACACCAATTTCTTCACTTTCAAAACCTTCAGGAGAACCAAAGTCTTCAGTTGAAGACATACATTTTTAGGGGTTGACTTTCAACATAAATATCAAACTCCTCATCGACTTATAGAGCTTGTGTACACTCAAAAACATATTAGTCCCTTAACCTATAAGTCTTCAATACACCAAAATCACTCAGGGGCACTAGATGCACTTACAATTCCCCCTTTTTGGTGATTGATGACAAATAGGTTAACTTTTCAATTGGGATAAACATATCAATTGAAAGTGCTCAATATTGAGGAATTTGATTGCAATATATAGAAGAACTCCCCCTGAAGATGTGCATATGTGAGGAATTTGCTTTCAACAAGCAATGCACATTGTAGAGTAATATCATGGAGATGTTCCCCTATATCTTGTATTCATACACGCATTTAACATATCGAATGTAGAATTTGAAATGCATGATGAAATATGGTGACTGGTGTAATTCATCATGCGTGCATTAACATATATGAGGAAATAGCATGCAGAAAAACAGAGCAAAAGTATCAGGACACCATCGGACATAAGTTTACAACTCGATCCAACAAATACTTCAGAAGAGCGAGAGTTGTAACTTAGCAAAAAACGCCCATATATAGACCCGCTTGAAGACTAACTCAAATTTCTCCGCCTTTGTAATCAAATGACCACAAGGGACGAAAAGTGAGGACTAACGCCCCTGATGAATATCATCATGTTGTCAATGGACGAGCACCAGCGTTGTTGGGGTCGTCCGTTGTAGTAGGGCCTGCTGAAGTGTAGTCCAAATCTTCAGCTTCATCTGTCTCGCGCGATGAAGAATATGAGCTGACGACCAGCGGAGGAACTTTGACCTTGTTGAATTTCTTCGAAGGTAGCTGAGACCAGTCAAAGTCCTGTTGGAAGTCCATCTTCTTGAGTTCATCATCGGTGTAGACATGTGAAAGAATAGCCCAGGTTTGGTCGAAGACTTGATGCAGATAATAGTGATTCTTCTTCACTGTATTTTGAGTGACTGTCATATTGTGAAGAATAGCACCACACTTACACTTGACCCACTTGTGATGTCTTTCCACCATCTCATGAAGACTTAGGAGCAGCTCATGATAAGTCATCACACGCGGAGCTGTTGCTTGAGGATTTTGCTTTGAAGCATTTGCAGAAGTGTCATGTGTGGCAGAGTCATCATTAGTGGAGTAGGATGCTGCCTTTCGAAACTGTCTATCCAAAGGACGAGTGCCTTCATCAATAACTGTAGCCTTGCTCTTCTCATTAGCTGAGAAAATAGTCCGTTTGAGGGCATCAATCGGGGGCAAATAGCTGAGATGATTTTGAAAATCATCCTTGTAATGAATTGAATTCCTTGATCTGATGAATTTCATGATCCAGGGAGCGTAAGGCTTCAACTCAAAGGGTGACAAAGCAGCATTGGCCAAAGTCCTCATGAAGAAATCATGATAGTTTATTGGAATACCATGCATGATGTTGTAAAGCAAGTTTTTCATGATGCCAACAACTTCTTCTTCTTCTTCAGAGTTGTGGCCCTTAATGGGACTGAGGGTTTTGGCCATAATGTGATAGACAGTCCTTGGCACATACAACAGATCTTTGACGAGGAAATTTGTTCTTGGCGCTTGGCCAGCCTTCAAAGTCTTCATCAGCACTTGCATCAAAGCATCACTTACAAAAATGAAGTGCATGAAGTCTTCAAACGATTTTCCTCAAGAGCATACGAACTTCAGTGTGAAGATCAAGCATATCAGGAGTGATAATGGGACTGAGTTCAAGAATACTGGTCTTGATGAATATCTTGATGTACTTGGTATTACTCACGAGTTATCTGCTCCCTATACTCCTCAGCAGAATGGCGTCATGGAGCGCAAGAACATGACTCTTGTTGAGATGACTAGCACTATGCTTCATGAATATAAGACTCCACCTCGTTTCTGGCCTGATGCTATTGATACTGCTTGCCACATCATCAACAGGGTATATCTTCACAAATTCTTCAAAAAGACCTCATATGAACTCCTCACTGACAAGAAACCCAATGTAAGTTATTTCAAAGTCTTCGGTGCTAAATACTGGATTAGAGATCCTCATCACAACTCTAAATATGCACCGAAAGCACATGAGGGTTTTATACTTGGTTGCGGAAAGGACTCACACACTTACAGAGTCTTCAACACCTATCATCACAAGGTTGTTGAAACTGTAGATGTGTGATTCGATGAGACTAATGGCTCGCAAAGAGAGAACCTACCTCCTCTCCTAGATGAAATGTCACCTGAGGAATCCATCAAGTTCAAGGCTATTGAGGTTGTCATCCCTACCGAAGAATCTGCTGAAGAAATCATTCCAGATCGTGAAGAAAATCATGTTGGTGCTATAGAAGAAAATGGCCTAGAAGAAAATATTGTGCCAAATCAAAGTCGTCAACCTGCTCATCCTCGCATTGCAAATGAAGTGCAGATTGAGAGAATCATCGATGACATCAACGCAACAGGTCCTCTCACATGCTCAAAAGTTTCACATTTGTCTAACTTTTGTGGGCATTTTGCGTTTGTCTCTATCACAGAGCCCACCAAAGTTGATGAAGCATTCATGGAGCCTAAGTGGTTTCAAGCTATGCAAGATGAATTGCATCAATTTGAGCTCAATAATGCGTGGGAGCTTGTCAAGCAACCAGACCAGCGCAAGCCCAATATCATCGGCACCAAATGGATCTACCACAACAAGCAAGATGAAAATGGCCTTGTGGTGAGGAATAAGGCTCGTCTTGTAGCTCAAGGCTACACACAAGTTGAAGGAATTGATTTTGATGACACTTTTGCACCTATTGCTAGACTTGAGGCTATTCGCATATTGCGTGCTTATGTTAACCATCATAATATCATCTTACATCAAAGGGATGTGAAAAGTGCATTCCTGAATGGTAAGCTTTAGGAAGAAGTATATGTTGCTCAACCACTAGGTTTTGAGGATCCAAAACTTCCAGATCACATCTACAGACTCAACAAGGCCCTCTATGGCCTCAAGCAAGCACCTCGGGCGTGGTATGATACATTGAAGGAATTCCTCATGAAGAAAGGCTTCAAACCCGGTTCAGTTGACCCAACTCTTTTCACCAAAGCATATGATGATGAATTATTCGTGTGCCAAATATATGTTGATGATATTATCTTTGGCTGTACTAACCAACGTTACAGTGACGAATTTTCCTATATGATGAGTGAGGAATATCAAATGTCTATGATGGTAGAGTTAAAATTCTTCCTAGGTCTTCAAATTTGTCAACAACACAATGACATATCCATATCTCAAGAGAAATACCTCAAGGATGTGTTGAGGAAATTCGGCATGCAAGATTGCAAAGTCGTCAAAATCCCTATGCCCACAAATGGCCATCTATGCACCGATGAAAATGGAAAAGACTTCGATCAAAAGGTATACCGCTCCATGATAGGCTCTTTATTGTATCTATGTGCATCTAGGTCGGATATTATGCTTAGTGTTTGCATGTGTGCCCGATTTCAAGCTACACCGAAGGAATCACACCATAAGGCTGTGAAGCATATTCTTAGATATCTAGCTCACACTCCACCACTTGGATTATGGTATCCCAAGGGCTCGGCTTTTGATATCATTTGATATTCTGACTCTGACTATGCTGATGATCGGGTGGATCGCAAGTCAACATCAGGCACATGTCATTTCCTCGAACGATCCTTGGTATGTTGGTCCTCGAAGAAGCAGAACTACGTATCACTCTCTACCGCTGAAGCTGAGTACATTGATGTTGGATCTTGTTGTGCTCAATTGCTATGGATGAATCAAACCCTCAAGGACAATGGCATCAATGTGAAGAATGTGCCACTCTACTATGACAATGAGAGTGCTATCAAGATTGCTCACAACCCAGTTCAGCACTTGAAGACAAAGCACATCTAGATTCACCATCATTTTCTTCATGACCATGTGTTGAAGGGCGACATCTCCATCAACCACACGAATACTGAATATCAGCTGGCACATATCTTCACAAAGCCCTTGGATGAGAAGAGATTTAGCAAGTTGCGGTGTGAGCTAAATATGTTATAATCTTCGAATGTCCTTTAAAAAGCACACACATCCTAACACTTATGAAAAAATTGATGACTTAGATGTGCAACACAGGAGTAAGGTTTTTCTTCAATCAATGAAGACTAACCCTCTAAGTGTGAAGAAATTAACGAAGAATTTGATTCTTAGAACCCTACGATAATTGTACGCGGTGTCTGAAATCATCATTCTTATACGGTGGGTTACGCCACCAACCAAAGCTGAAATTCTTCAAATTGAGTTTTTGCAATTTCTTCAAATTTTCAAATTCCTCAACTTTGTAATTTCATATGTCTTTCCGTCTATGTTCTTCAGTGCTATATATATTTGAGTTTTGGACAGCATTCACTTATAGCTATTTCTTCATGTTGTTTTTCATCTAAGTGAATATGATGGGACCCTTTCCCCCTCTATGCTAAAATCAACCCAGTCTGTTCACAAATTCTTCATGTGCGTTCTATTTGAAACCCGTTCAAAATCTTCACTATGTCCTTGACAGCTGAAGAATTTGCGAACAAAACGTTAAAATTTTCATATCCAATTTTTCGGCTTTTGCCGCTCAAATCCTTCCGCATCCCACGACAGGATTAAACTACTCACCAACTATCTCACACGATCTCCACCTCTCAGTATGTGGGTAACACATGTCGCTTGAATAGCAAGGGCCAGGGACACGTTCGTCCAATTTCCTCAGACGAGCGGTTCTTCACCTCGGTTATAAATAACCCTCCCCTTCGAGCTCAATTACCCCCCTCTCCCTCGCTCGATCTCTGTGACCTAGCGTCGCTGCTACATTCCATCGTCGCCTCGACCTCGTTGCCGTTGTACTCGCGCTAGCCGCAGAAATCTTCACCTCCGCCACCGCCGTAGTTGTCTTCATCCACCAAGTTAGGGCGTGGAAGATCTGAACGGACGAACTTCCATAGTTCATCTCATAGTTCATCATGTTCTTTGTCAAGGGTAAATACAACTCGCTTTTACTGCCCTTGTTGATTATGATGATTTACACAAAATCATCAAAAGGTGTTTATTCTTCAATCTTCATATCCTTAAACACCACAATTGCTTCTGTTCTTGATCTATTTCTCTAAGATGTATTTTTCTTCAAGATTCCTCAATTGTGTGGATTTCTAATCTATACAGCTCTGGAACCTAAGACAAGAACTCGTAGTGAAATTCCTCAAGACTCACCTGGTCAAATTCCTCAAACTCGATTCCTTTTTGAAAACAAATTCTGAGAACGCATATGACCTCTTCAAATTCTTCGCACCTATACTCTATTCATAGGTACACATGTCTGCTGCTGAATCACTAGGTTCTCATCAACTTAACTAATTTGCAGCATTCCTCGAAGAAAAACTGCATACTACTTCGGAGACATCTATTGTTCAGAATCCTCAGTTGAAGAATATGGCTGACGAAAAGCGTCCTCAGAAGGGAGGAAAAAGTCCTGAAACTAACACTGCTTTTGAAATCCCTGAGGAAATTTATGAAGAATATTGTACTCTTGATGAGGCCAGGCATGGCAAGGAGAACGAAAATCAGCGCAAGGTGCGCATTCAGAGGATCAAACACAGATGGGCACAGGAATGGAGAGAATACCTCTATGTCACTCCAAAATATATGAAGAAATTTGTTGTGAATCCTCCATGCCCAAAACCTCCTTTGGCTCCAGGCCAAGAAGTTGATCCTACTAGCATCAGAAGAGGTGAGGAATATCCCAAGGAGTGGGCCAAGCGCCAAAGAAAATAGGCTAAGGTAGCAAAAGAAGCAATGAAGAGATTCAATGAAGATTTTGCTGCTGCTACTGAAGCCTCTGCTAGTCAACCCAAGAAGGCTATGAAGAAGAAATCAGCTGTGAAGCCATCTTCTTCTGCAATGCCCTCACGGCCACCTGCTCAAGCAAAGCCCTCAGCTCCACCTGCAAAGTCCTCAGCACCTGTGCACCTTGCCACATGCCAAAGCCGACAAGCTTCTAAATTGCTTCAGGAGCTTTAGCTAGTTCCTCAGCTCAGCCTCAGTTGCTGAAGAAAAAGGCTACTACTGGACGTGGCACAAGGCCAAGTCCTCACAAGAAGCAGGTCGCCTTTGAAGTTCCATCGTCTGACGATGAAGCTGATGATGATGAACTTGCAGAAATCATCAGAGACCGACAACACCAGGCCGCTAGTGCCAAAGGTAGTGTTGTGCCACTTTTGCTGGATCCGAAGAAGATCCTTGATTTCATCGATCTTTGGAAAAAAGATCCCAACACACCTCTGCCCGATCTCAACCTCTCACCAGGAGAAAGTCACATGTTGACTGCCTTTATCGCTGAAGAAAAATGGAAATTCGATAAGGCAAGATCAGTGAAGAAAGCTTAGTACAAGAAGGAGCATTTTCTGAAGAAAAATGTCTTGAACATGTCCACTAAAGAACTTGTGACTATTCAGTATGAAATCAAAGCTCTTGGTTAGGTGCCAAAGTCAGATTCGTCAAGCTGGCAAAAGGCCTCAAGACCAATGTTGTTGCTGCTGCACAACAAGAAATTCCTTAGGGTGAAGCATCTGCTCAGCCCACTGAAGAACATGCCAGCACAGCTAATGAAAATCAGGCTGCTAATGATACTGAGAGTGCCAGGGTTGATGATGAAATTCCAGCTCCTGATGAAACTGCCAGGGCAATCACCGATGTTGCGCCTGAAGATCAACCCAAGCCAGCTAAAGAATATGTTGCTGTGCCTGAAAAAACTGAACCTGCCAGGGCAACTTCTACAGTTGTACGTGAAGAATATGTGCCTCTTTCATCTGCTCCTCCTGCAAAGTCATGACAGATGAAAAGCACTCTCCTTCCTTCTGCATCAGAAGTGAAGAAGACAAAGGCTGCAGAAAGGGCAATTGTGAAGAAGAGAAAAGCATCAGACGCCTCAGAGTCTTCAGCTCCAAAGAAAGTGAAGACTTTGACAAGCTCATTCAAGAATCCAATTGATGTTGTTCCTCTGACTGTCATGCCATCAAAGGAGACTGTTCCTTTTGGTGAAGAATATGTCATCGCTGAAGAAAATCCCTCTGCTGCTACGTCACAGCAGTTGGATGATGAAATTGAAGTGGATGCAATCCCTTCACCACTACAGGTTCACTGATGAAGAGGCAGGCTTGAAGAAATTGATGATGAAGAAGAGGATGTGGACATCGGGTCTACCACTCCAGTGTTGAATGATGATTATTGGGAAAGTCACCATCCCAATTCTCCTCGACCACTCCTCTGCAGCAAATTCCTCAGTCCCCTTTGCAAATTGAAGAAATTCATACGGGTTCTGATGAAGGTCAAGCTTCACTTCATTCTATTCCTGAAGAAGTTCCAGCCACTAGTGTTGATGAAATGGAGAAGAAGACCACAGAAGAAACTGCTCCTGAAATTCCTCAGCCTGAGGCTGTGCATCAAGAGGCTGTGAAGACTTCCACAGCAAATCTTCAGCCCAAGCCACAGAATCCTCACACCAAGAAGCATTCAAGGCTGATGACTTCTTTGCTGGGCATCATTTCTTCTTTAATTTCAATCCAGATGACTCTGCTCGACTTCGCCGCAAGCTTTTTTGGTCTGCCTCTCAGATGAACTTCTATTCCTCATTATTGTTCGACAAGGATAAAGTGTTTGACCATGAGCATCTTCCTCATGTGGATATGGAGTCCCTTCTATGTTTCACCCCAATCCTTAGTGTTCTTCATGACGCCGGTCTTCTCAACTTCTGCATCGACATCTGCGATTGGAATGAAGAGCTTATTCTTCAGTTCTATGCCACTTTGCATCTCACAAGTGATGTTGATAATGTGAACTCATGGGTTCTAGATTGGATGGCTGAAAACACTCATCACAAAGCTCCGGCCTCTGAATTGCTTTATGCCATCCCAGTCAGTCCTCCCACTAAAGGCGCTCTGAAACTCTATGAGGAACCTGAATTGCAAAATCATGTGATGCAAGTGCTGATGAAGCCTTTGAAGGCTGGCCAAGCTCCAAGGACCAATTTCCTCGTCAAGTATTTGCTATATGTGCCAATAATTGTCTATAGCATTCTGGCCAAAACCCTCAGTCCAATTAAGGGCCACAACACTGAAGAAGAAGAAGTTGTTGGCATCATGAAGAATATGCTTTTCAACATCATGCATGGTACTCCAATCAACTACCATGATTTCTTCATGAGGACTTTGGCCAATGTTGCTTTGTCACCTTTTGAGTTGAAGCCTTACGCTCCCTGGATCATGAAATTCATCAGATCAAGGACTTCAATTCATTACAAGGCTGACTTTCAGAATCATCTCAGCTATTTGCCCCCAATTGAAGTCCTCAAACGGACTATTTCCTCAGCAGATGAAAAGGGCAAGGTTGCAATCATTGATGAAGGCACTCGTCCTTTGGATGGTTAATTTCGAAAGGCATCATCCTACTCAACAAATGATGACTCTGCCACACTTGATACTGCTGCAAATGCTTCAAAGCAAAATCCTCAGGCCACTGCTCCATGTGTGATGACTGAGCGTGAACTGCTCCTAAGTCTTCATCAGAAGGTGGATGGAAATCACAAGTGGATCAAGCGTAATTTTGTCGCAATTCTTCAAAACATGATTGTTACTCAAAACACTATGAAGAAGAATCACCATTATCTGCATCAAGTCTTCGACCGCACCTGGCTGTTCTTTCGCATATCTACACTAATAATGAAGTCGAGAAGATGGACTTCCAATAGAGACTTTGACTGGTCTCATCCACCTTCGAAGAAATTCAAGAAGGTCAAAGTTCCTCAGTTGGTCGTCAGTTCATATTCTTCATCGCATGAGACAGACGAAGCTAAAGATTTGGACAACACTGCAGCAGGCCCTACAAAAACGGCCAACCCCAACAATGCTGGCGCTCCTCCATCGACATCATGATGATATTCTTCAGGGGCGTTAGTTCTCACTTTTTGTCCCTTTTGGTCATTTGATGACAGGGGGGGATTTGAGTTAGTCTTCAAGCGGGTCTCTTATATGGGTGTTTTTGTGCTAAGTTACAACTCTCATTCTTCTGATGTGTTTGATTCGCCGAGTTGTAAACCTAAGTCCTATGGTGGTCTGATACTTTTGACTACTTTCTGCATGCTTAATTCCTCAAGTACTGAATGCACACATGCTGAATTTTGCCAGACACCATATTTCATCATGAATTTCAAATTCTTCATCTGATATGTTAAATGCGTGTATGAATTACAAGATATAGGGGGAGATCTCCATGATACTACTCTACAATGTGTAGTTGCTGTGCGAAGCAAATTCCTAAACTATGCACATCTTCAGGGGGAGTTCTTCTATATTTTGCAATCAAATTCCTTAATATTTAGCACTTTCAATTAGTATGTTTATCCCCACTGAAAACTTAACCTATTTGTCATCAATCACCTAAAAGGGGGAGATTGTAAGTGCGTCTAGTGCCCCTTAGTGATTTTGGTGTATTGAAGACTTATAGGTTAAGGGACTAATGTGTTTGTGAGTGTACACGGGCTCTATAAGTCGATCAGGAGTTTGATATCTACGATGAAAGTCGACCCCTAAAAATGTATGTCTTTAGCTGAAGACTTTGGTTCTTCTGCAGATTTTGAAAGTGAAGAAATCGGTGTGACGTTGAAGACTTGGATATTCATGCGAGGATTATGAAGCGTGAAGACTTTTGTATTCGTAGTTTCATTTTCTCTTTCTTGAGTCATAGGAAACACCGTATTGTTAAAGGGGGTCGAGGTAATACTAAGAAAAAATCAGAGAGAAGGATTCATCATGTTTTATGATACGGAGCCGCCGCCAAGCCCTTTTCTTCCTCGGGAGGGCTGATCTGGATTCCGTTCGGGGCTCCGAGAGGGGAATCCATCGTCGTCGTCGTCATCAACCATCCCCCATCACAAATTTCATGATGCTCACCGCCGTGCGTGAGTAATCCCATCGTAGGCTTGCTGGACGGTGATGGGTTGGATGAGATTTACCATGTAATCGAGTTAGTTTTGTTAGGGTTTGATCCCTAGTATCCATTATGTTCTAAGATTGATGTTGCCATGACTTTGCCATGCTTAATGCTTGTCACTAGGGCCCGAGTGCCATGATTTCAGATCTGAGCCAATTATGTTTTCATGAATATATGTGAGTTCTTTATCCTATCTTGCAAGTTATACTCACCTACTACGTGTTATGATCCGGCAAACCCCGGAGTGACAATAGTCGGGACACTTCCCGGTGATGACCGTAGTTTGAGGAGTTCATGTATTCACTAAGTGCTAATGCTTTGGTCCGATACTCTATTAAAAGGAGGCCTTAATATCCCTTAGTTTCCAATAGGACCCCGCTACCACGGGAGGGTAGGACAAAAGATGTCATGCAAGTTCTTTTCCATAAGCACGTATGACTATATTCAGAATACATGCCTACATTACATTGATGAACTGGAGCTAGTTCTATGTCACACTATGTTATAACTATTGCATGATGAATTGCATCCGACATTATTATCCATCATTGATCCATTGCCTACGAGCTCGTTTCATATTGATCTTTGCTTAGTTACTTCTATATTGCCACTGTTACGATTGCTACAAAATTGCTACTGTTACTTTTGCCACCGTTACCGTTACTTCCATACTACTTTTGTACTAAATACTTTGCTGCATATATTAAATGTTTCAGGTGTGGTTGAATTGACAACTCAGCTGCTAACACTTGAGAATATTCTTTGGCTCCCCTTGTGTCGAATCAATAAATTTGGGTTGAATACTCTATCCTCGAAAACTGTTGCGAGCACCTATAATTGTTGGTTATCATGCTCATCTCAAAATCCTACACCTACCCAATACTTTCGAGTGAAGCCATTGGAAATCTCATATCAGTTCAGTCAGTTTCTTCAATGACAGAGATGAAGATCTTCTGGTCTCTGAGGAATTTGTTTTGACTAAGGAGTTAGGAATCCGCTAGTGCAGATTTCCTACACAGTGAGGAACATGATAGCCCTGAGGAATTTGAACCTCAAGTCCGACAGTTGTTGCGCTACGTGCCAGCTGTCCTAAAATATCTACCCACCTAACGGTCATATCATTGAAGGGAATTTATGTCTTACAATGTCGGGCTGCTCCCTAGGCTATAAATAGCCGCCCCTACAACCACTAGTTGGTTGGCTGCTCCGAGAGAAACTGACACTTGTCATTGAGAGCATCCCATCCTCCGAGGACTTTGAGCGAAAATCATCAAGTGAGGAAAACCCAAAACCCAAACACAAACACCTACAAACCCAAAGTGATTGCGCATCATTGAAGAGGTTGTTCTTGTGTGGAACCGCCGCTTGTTACCTTTGAGGACTGTGTATCCTCCAGATGGTTAGGCATCAAGGTCTGAGCATCCAAGAGGAATTGTGGATCGCTGAGTCACCAAGTCTGTGAAGGTTTGGAAGTCACCTGAAGACTTACCAAGAGTGATTGGGCGAGGTCTGTGTGACTTTAGCTCAAGGAGAATACGGTGAGGACTGTGTGTCCGGGACTATGTGTCCTCGGGTTTAAATACCCAGCCACTCCAACCAGACGTAGAACTGTCACAACAGTTGGAACTGGTCTACCAAATCATTGTCTTCACCAAGCCAACTGGTTCTATTTCCTCATTCATGTGTTGAAGAACTTGATCATTACTGTTTCAAGACTATGACTGAAGACTTTCTCTATTTCCTCAATCCTATTTCTTCAGTTACTTAGTCTTCAGCCTGCTTATCCTGTTTTCACGCTATCTGTACTCTATGCTTGTTTTCACTTCATCATGATGACTATGTTGTTGCTCTGTTATGCTTATATTGTTGGGGAACATAGTAATTTCAAAAAAATCTTACGATCACGCAAGATCTATCTAGGTGATGCATAGCAACGAGGGGAAGAGTGTGTCTACGTACCCTCGTAGACCGAAAGCGGAAGCGTTATGTAACGCGGTTGATGTAGTCGAACGTCTTCGCGATCCAACCGATCAAGTACCGAACGCACGACACCTCCGTGATCTGCACACGTTCAGCTCGGTGACGTCCCTCGAACTCTAGATCTAGCTGAGGCCGAGGGAGAGTTCCGTCAGCACGACGGTATGGTGACGGTGATGCGGCGCAAGGCTTCGCCTAAGCACTACGATGATATGACCGAGGTGGAAAACAGTGGAGGGGGGCACCGCACATGGCTAAAGATCAACTTGTGTGTCTATGGGGTGCCCCCTGGCCACATATATAAAGGAGGGGAGGGAAGATGTGGCCAGCCCAGTGGGGGTGCGCCAGGGGTGGGGAATCCTAAGTAGGATTCCCCTCCTCTTTCCTATTCCTAGTAGGAGAAGGAGGGAAGGAGGAAGAGGGGAGAAGGAAGGAGGGGGCCACCCTCCCCCCTCCTAGTCCAATTCGCACCAGCCCATGGGGTTCGCGCGGCCACCCCTTGAGGCCCTTCTCTCCATTCCCGTATGGCCCATTAAGGCCCATTACTTTCCCCGACGAATTCCCGTAACTCTCTGGTACTCCCAAAAATACCGAATCACTCAGAACCTTTCCGATGTCCGAATATAGCCTTTCAATATATCGATCTTTACGTCTTGACCATTTTGAGACTCCTCGTCATGTCCGTGATCTCATCCGGGACTCCGAACAAACTTCGGTCATCAAATCACATAACTCATAATCCAAATCGTCATCGAACGTTAAACGTGCGGACCCTACGGGTTCGAGAACTATGTAGACATGACCGAGACACATCTTCGGTCAATAACCAATAGCGGAAACTGGATGCTCATATTGGCTGCTACATATTCTACGAAGATCTTTATCGGTCAAACTGCATAACAACATACATTGTTCCCTTTGTCATCGGTATGTTACTTGCCCGAGATTCGATCGTCGGTATCATCATACCTAGTTCAATATCGTTACCAGAAAGTCTCTTTAATCATTTTGTAATACTTCATCCCGCAACTAACTCATTATTCACAATGCTTGTAAGCCTTATAGTGATGACCACTACCGAGAGGGTATCCATCGCAATCAATATGGTTTCATCCGAGGACGCTCTATACAAGATTGTCTAGCCTGGACGTTTCAATACATCCACCAATGTCAAGCTTCAAAACGTCCAATTGTGTTGCTCAAGCTAGATTTTGCCAAAGCTTTCGATACAATTGAACATGATCCAATGATCAACATCATGAAGCATATGGGGTTTAACGATAAATGGCTTTCTTGGATTAAATCCATTTTCTCCTCGGGTAGATCTTATATTTTGCTTAATGGTGTGCCGGGCAGGCAGTTTCACTGTCGCCGTGGAGTTCGCCAGGGGGACCCCCTCTCTCCACTCATTTTTGTCCTTGCGGCCGATTTACTGCAGTCTGCCATCAATGAGGCTTTCAGAAATGGTTTGATCCAGTTCCCTTTCCCAAATAACGGCCAAATGGACTACCCGATCGTGCAGTACGCCGATGACACAATTTTGTTGATGTCGTCCTGTCCCCAACAAGCTCTCACCATCAAGAATATTCTCACCAAATATGCCCAATCGATCAGACTCAAGATCAACTTCCATAAGTCAACACTCGCTCCGATCAACTTGGACCAGGAGCTGGCCATGCAAATTGCCTCAATATTTGAATGCTGCGTTGGAACCATGCCATTCACTTACCTCGATCTTCCTTTGGGCACGTCTCGTCCCACTATACAAGATTTCATGCCCTTGGTCTGCTCCATTGAAAGAAGTCTGTCCTCCACTCTCTCTCTTATGTCTCATGTTGGGAAGTTGACCCTACTTAATTCGACTGTCACATCACTTCTCATCTATGCGATGTGCACTCTACACTTCCCGCCCAAGCTTGTCGAAATGCTTGATAAAATCAGAAGAAGATGGTTGTGTATCAAAAAAACAGAGCATGGTGACAAATGTAACTCTCTTGCTGCCTGGGATATGGTGTGTAGACCAAAAAACAAAGGTGGCCTTGGTGTTCTCAATTTGCGGGTCCAAAATGAAGCTTTGCTTCTCAAGTTTTTGCACAAATTCTATAATAAGATGGACATCCCCTGGGTCCAATTAACTTGGAATTCATATTACACCGAGAAGATACCTCATGCTTCTGACCCAGTTGGCTCCTTTTGGTGGCGGGACATCCTCAAACTCTCTCCCAAGTTTAGGGGAATCTCAAGCATTAACATTGTTTGTGGCACCACTTAATTATTTTGGAAAGATCTCTGGGCTGATCAGATTCTAGCGGACTCTCACCCACGGGCTTTCTCTTACGCCTTAAACGAGGATGTCTCGGTCAAGGATTTCTTGGGGATCACGACACTGCATGAAGCGTTCCACCTCCCGTTGTCACCTCAAGCGCATGATGAGGTCAGACAACTACAAGCGGTTGCCGCCGAGCCCCATCCATCAACGGCAACCTCGGACGTGTGGCATTACGTGTGGGGCAAAACAACCTTCAAGTCCACTGACTACTATCGCTTTTTCTTCAAGGATCTAAACTCCCATCCAATCTTCGGTTGGATATAGAAATCAAAATGCACCATGAAACTTAAGTTGTTTGCCTGGCTGCTGTTCCAAGATTGACTTAACACGCGCAATATGCTCAAGTGAAGGCACTACAACATCGGGGATGATCACAACTGCTTGCTCTGTGATCACGGTATTGAAGAAACTGTTGAACACATGGTTTTCACTTGTGTTTTCAGCAAACGGTGCTGGAGTAAGCTTGATATCATTTGGGGCCCATTCCTTGGCAGGCTCCAAGCTATTCAAGAACAGGAGAATAAACAATCATCACCTTTGTTTCTAGAAACATTCATTGTGGCAGTTTGGAGCATCTGGAAGGAGAGGAACAACCACCACTTGAGAGCTATACCACCCTCCTTTCAGTCTTGGCTTGAGAGATTCAAGAAAGATTTTGGGCTCTTAAAATACAGAGTGAAAGAGGCACATAAGCCTTTACTACTTAATCTTGTAAAATCTCTTTGATAGCACTTTTTGAAGTAGACTTCTCTTCTCTTGCCACAAAGTGGCTGAGATCTACCCCATGTAAATATCCATTGTACAGTTTCCACCACCCATTTATTAATATACTAACACAGTAGGAGTCTTTCCTACTGTTCATGGTCAAAAAACCATTACCGAGAGGGCCCAGAGATACCTCTCTGATACATGGAGTGACAAATCCTAATCTCGATCTATGCTAACCCAACAAACACCTTCGGAGACACCTGTAGAGTATCTTTATAATCACCCAGTTATGTTGTGACGTTTGATAGCACACAAGGTGTTCCTCCGGTATTTGGGAGTTGCATAATCTCATAGTCTAAGGAACATGTATAAGTCATGAAGAAAGCAGTAGCAATGAAACTGTAACGATCATAATGCTAAGCTAACGGATGGTTCTTGTCCATCACATCATTCTCCTAATGATGTGATCACATTCATCAAATGACAACACATGTCTATGGTTAGGAAACATAACCATCTTTGACTAACGAGCTAGTCAAGTAGAGGCATACTAGGGACACTATGTTTTGTCTATGTATTCACACATGTACTAAGTTTCTGGTTAATACAATTCTAGAATGAATAATAAACATTTATCATGAAATTAGGAAATAAATAATAACTTTATTACTGCCTCTAGGGCATATTTACTTCACTCTCCCACTTGCACTAGAGTCAATAATCTAGTTCACATCGCCATGTGATTTAACACCAATAGTTCGCATTTGTATGTGATTAACACCCATAGTTCACATCGCCATGTGACCAACACCCAAAGGGTTTACTAGAATCAATAATCTAGTTCACATCTCTATGTTATTAACACCTAAAGAGTACTAAGGTGTGATCATGTTTTGCTCTTGAGAGAAGTTTAGTCAAGGGTCTGTCACATTCAGAGTCGTATGTATTTTGCAATATTCTATGTCTACAATGCTCTGCATGGAGCTACTCTAGCTAATTGCTCCCACTTTCAATATGTATCCAGATTGATACTTAGAGTCATCTGGATCGGTGTAAAAGCTTGCATCGACGTAACTCTTTACAACGAACTCTTTATCACCCCCATCACTGAGAAACATTTCCTTAGTCCTCACTAAGGATAATTTTGACTGCTTTCCAGTGATCTACTCTTAGATCACTAATGTACCCCCTTGCCAAACTCATGGCAAGGTACACAATAGGTCTGGTACACAACACAACATACTTTATAGAACCTATGATTGTGGCATAGGGAATGACTTTCATTCTCTTTCTATCTTCTGCCGTGGTCAGGCTTTGAGTCTTACTTAACTTTACACCTCGTAATACAGACAAGAACTCCTTCTTTGACTGATCCATTTTGAACTCTTTCAAAAACTTGTCAAGGTATTTACTCATTGAAAAATCTTATCAAACGTCTTGATCTATCTCTATAGATCTTGATGCCCAATATGTAAGCGGCTTCACTGAGGTCTTTCATTGAAAAAATCTTATTCAAGTATCCCTTTTATTCAATCCAGAAATTCTATATCATTTCCAATCAACAATATGTCATCCACATATAATATTATAAATGCTATAGAGCTCCCACTCACTTTCTTGTAAATACAGGCTTCTCCAAAAATCTGTATAAAAACATATGCTTTGATCACACTATCAAAGCATTTATTCCAACTCTGAGAGGCTTGCACCAGTCCACAAATGGATCGCTGGAGCTTGCACACCTTGTTAGTACCTTTAGGATCGACAAACCCTTCTTGTTGCATCATATACAACTCTTATTTAAGAAATACCCATTTAAGGAATTCAGTTTTGACATCCATTTGCCAGATTTCATAAAATATGGCAACTGCTAGCATGATTCAGACGAACTTTAAGCATTGCTACGGCTGAGAAAATCTCATTGTAGTCAACACCTTGAATTTGTTGAAAACCTTTTTGCGACAAGTCGAGCTTTGTAGATAGTGATACTACTATGACCGTCGGTCTTCCTCTTGAAAATCCATTTATTTAATATGGCTTGCCGATCATCGGGCAAGTCCACCAAAGTCCACACTTTGTTCTCATATATGGATCCCATCTCAGATTTCATGGCCTCAAGCCATTTCATGGAATCTGGGCTCATCATCGCTTCCTCATAGTTCGTAGGTTCATCATGGTCTAGTAACCTGACTTCCAGAATAGGATTGCCGTACCACTCTGGTGCGGACCATACTCTAGAAGACCTACGAGGTTCTATAGTAACTTGATCTGAAGTTTTATGATCATCATCATTAGCTTCCTCACTAATTGGTGTAGGAATCACTGGAACTGATTTCTGTGATGAACTACTTTCCAATTCGGGAGAAGGTACAATTACCTCATCAAGCTCTACTTTCCTCCCACTCACTTCTTTCGAGAGAAGCTCCTTCCCTAGAAAGGATCCATTCTTAGCAATGAATATCTTGCCTTCGGATCTATGATAGAAGGTGTACCCAACAGTTTCCTTTGGGTATCCTATGAAGATGCACTTCTCCGATTTGGGTTCGAGATTATCAGGTTGAAGCTTTTTCACATAAGCATCGCAGCCCCAAACTTTAAGAAATGACAACTTTGGTTTCTTGCCAAACAACAGTTCATAAGGCGCCGTCTCAACAGATTTTTTATGGTGCCATGTTTAAGGTGAATGCAGCTGTCTTTAATGCATAACCCCAAAACGATAGTGGTAAATTGGTAAGAGACATCATAGACCACACCATATCCAATAAAGTGCGGTTACGACGTTCACACACACCATTACGTTGTGGTGTTCCAGGTGGCGTGAGCTGTGAAACTATTTCACATTGTTTTAAATGAAGGCCAAACTCATAACTCAAATATTCTCCTCCATGATCAGATCGTAGAAACTTTATTTTCTTGTTACGATGATTCTCCACTTCACTCTGAAATTCTTTGAACTTTTCAAATGTTTCAGACTTGTGTTTCATTAAGTAGATATACCCATATTTGCTCAAATCATCTATGAAGGTCAGAAAATAACGATACCCGCCACGAGCATCAACACTCATTGGACCGCATACATCGATATGTATTATTTCCAATAAGTCACTACTCGTTCCATTGTTCCGGAGCACGGAGTTTTAGTCATCTTGCCCATAAGGCACGGTTCGCAAGTATCAAATGATTCATAATCAAGTGATTCGAAAAGTCCATCTTTATGGAGTTTCTTCATGCGTTTTACACCGATACGACCCAAACGGCAGTGCCACAAATAAGTTGCACTATCATTATCAACTTTGCATCTTTTGGCATCATCATTATGAATATGTGTACTACCACGATCGACATTCAATAAACCATCAACATTGGGTATATGACCATAGAAGGTTTTATTCATGTAAACAGAATAACAATTATTCTCTGTCTTAAATGAATAATCGTATTGCAATAAACATGATCTAATCATATTCATGCTCAACGCAAACACCAAATAACATTTATTTAAGTTCAACACTAATCCTGAAAGTATAAAGAGTGTGTGATGATGATCATATCAATCTTGGAACCACTTCCAACATACATCGTCAATTCATTCTTAACTAGTCTCTACTTATTCTGTAACTCCTATTTCGAATTACTAATCTTAGCAACCAAACAAGTATCGAACACCCAGGGGCTGCTATGAACACTAGCAAGGTACACATCAATAAACTGTATATCAAATATACCTTTGTTCACTTTGCCATCCCTCTTTTCCACAAAATATTTGGCTTAGTTCCACTTCTAGTGACCATTTCCTTTGCATTAGAAGCACTCAGTTTCAGGCTTAGGTCTAGCTTTGGGCTTCTTCACGGGAGTGACAACTTGCTTGCCATTCTATTTGAAGTTCCCTTTCTTCCCTTTGCCCTTTTCTTGAAACTAGTGGTCTTATTTAATCATCAACACTTGATGCTCTTTCTTGATTTCTACCTTGGGTCGATTTCAGCATCACGAAGAGCTCGGGAATCGTTTTTCGTCATTCCTTGCACACTATAGTTCATCATGAAGTTCTAGTAACTTGGTGATGGTGGCTAGAGAACTCTATCAATCACTATCTTATCTGGAAGATTAACTCCCACTTGATTCAAGTGGTTGTAGTACCCAGACATTCTGAGCACATGCTCACTAGTTCAGCAGATCTCATCCATCTTTTAGGCAAAGTACTTGTCAGAGGTCTCATACCACTTGACACGGGCATGAGTCTGAAATACTAATTTCAGCTCTTCAAACATCTCATATGCTCCATGATGTTTCAAAAATGTTTTTGAAGTCCCGGTTCTAAGCCGTAAAGCATGGTGCACTAAACTACCAAGTAGTCATCATATTGAGCTAGCCAAACGTTCATAACGTCTGCATCTGCTCCTGTAATAGGTCTGTCACCTAGCGGTGCATCAAGGACATAATTCTTCTATGCAGCAATGAGGATAAACCTTAGATTATGGACCCAGTCCATATCATTGCTACTATCATCTTTCAACTTAGTTTTCTCTAGGAACATATAAAAAAACATAGGGAAGCTACAACGTGAGCTATTGATCTACAACATAATTTGGAAAATACTATCAGGACTAAGTTCATGATAAATTAAAGTTCAATTAATCATATTACTTAAGAACTCCCACTTAGATAGACATCCCTCTAGTCATCTAAATTATCACTTGAACCATATCAACTAAACCATGTCTGATCATCATGTGAGATGGAGTAGTTTTCAAAGGTGAACCTCTCTATGTTGATCATATCTATTATATGATTCACGCTCGACCTTTTGGACTCTAGTTTTCCGAGGTCATATATGCATATGCTAGGCTGGTCAAGTTTAACCGGAGTATTCTGCGTGTGCAAAACTGGCTTGCACCCGTTATATGTGAACGTAGAGCTTACCACACCTGATCATCATGTGGTGTCTCAGCACAAAGAACTTTAGCAACGGTGCATACTTAGGGAAAACACTTATACCTTGAAATTTAGTAAGGGGTCATCTTATAATGCTACCGCCGTACTAAACAAAATAAGATGCATAAAAGATAAACATCACATGTAATCAAATTATGTGACATGATATGGCCATCATCATCTTGTGCTCATGATCTCCATCACGGAAGCATCGTCATGATCTCCATCGTCACTGGTGCAACACCTTGATCTCCATCGTAGCATTATTGTCGTCTCGCCAACTATTGTTACTATGACTATTGCTACCTCTTAGTGATAAAGTAAAACAATTACATGGCAATTGCATTGCATAAAATAAAGCAACAACCATATGGCTCCTGCCAGTTGCCGATTACTTTGTTACAAAACATGATCATCTCATACAACAAATTATATCACATCATGTCTTGACCATATCACATCACAGCAAGCCCTGCAAAAACAAGTTAGACGTCCTCTACTTTGTTGTTGCAAGTTTTACGTGGCTGCTACGGGCTTCCAGCAAGAACCGTTCTTACCTATGCATCAAAACCACAACGATTTTTCATCAAGTGTGATGTTTTAACCTTCAACAAGGACCGGGCGTAGTCAAACTCGATTGAACTAAAGTTGGAGAAATAGACAACCACTAGCCACCTGTGTGTGAAGCACGTCGGTAGAACTAGTCTCATGAATGCGGTCATGTAATGTCGGTCTGGGCCGCTTCATCCAACAATAACGGTGAATCGAAGTATGACATGTTGGTAAGCAGTATGACTATTATCACCCAGAAATCTTTGTGTTCTACTAGTGCATATAACATCTAAGCATAAACCTGGCTCTGATACCACTGTTGGGGAACGCAGTAATTTCAAAAAAAAATCCTACGATCAAGCAAGACCTATCTAGGTGATGCATAGCAATGAGGGGAAGAGTGTGTCTACGTACCCTCGTAGACAGAAAGCGGAAGCGTTATGTAACTCGGTTGATGTAGTTGAACGTCTTCGCGATCCAACCAATCAAGTACCAAACGCATGGCACCTCCGTGATCTGCACACGTTCAGCTCGGTGATGTCCCTCAAACTCTAGATCCAGCTGAGGCCGAGGGAGAGTTCCGTCAGCACGACGGTGTGGTGACAGTGATGATGAAGTTACCGGCGCAGGGCTTCACCTAAGCACTACGATGATATGAACGAGGTGGAAAACTGTGGAGGGGGGCACCACACACGGCTAAATATCAACTTGTGTGTCTATGGGGTGCCCCCTAGCCACCTATATAAAGGAGGGGAGGGAAGAGGTAGCCGTCCCAAGGGGGCCATGCCAGGTGTGGGGAATCCTACTAGGATTCCCCAGTCCAAGTGGGATTCCCCTCCTCTTTTCTATTCCTAGTAGGAGAAGGAGGGAAGGAGTAAGAGGGGAGAAGGAAGAAGGGGGCACCGCCCCCTCCTAGTCCCATTCGGACCAGCCCATGGGGGGGGCGTGCGGCCACCTCTTGAGGCCCTTCTCTGCTTTACCGTATGGCCAATTAAGGCCCATTACTTCCCCCGGAGAATTCCTGTAACTCTCCGGTGCTCCGAAAAATACCCGAATCACTCGGAATCTTTCCGATGTTCGAATATAGCCTTCCAATATATCGATATTTACAAATGGACCATTTCGAGACTCCTCGTCACGTCCGTGATCTCATCCCGGACTCCGAACAAACTTCGGTCATCAAATGACATAACTCATAATACAAATCGTCATCGAACGTTAAGCATGCGGACCCTACGGGTTCGAGGACTATGTAGACATGACCGAGACACATCTCTGGTTAATAACCAATAGCGGAACCTGGATGCTCACATTGGCTCCTACATATTCAACAAAGATCTTTATCGGTCAAACCGCATAACAACATATGTTGTTCCCTTTGTCATCGGTATGTTACTTGCCTGAGATTCGATCATCGGTATCATCATACCTAGTTCAATCTCGTTACCGGCAAGTCTCTTTACTCGTTCCGTAATACTTCATCCCGCAACTAACTCATTAGTCACAATGCTTGCAAGGCTTATAGTGATGAGCATTACCGAGAGGGCCCAGAGATACCTCTTCGATACATGGAGTGACAAATCCTAATCTCGATCTATGCCAACCCAACAAACACCTTCGGAGACATCTGTAGAGCATCTTTATAATCATCTAGTTACGTTGTGACATTTGATAGTACACAAGGTGTTCCTCCGGTACTCGGGAGTTGCAAAATCTCATAGTTTGAGGAACATGTAGAAGTCATGAAGAAAGCAGTAGCAATGAAACTGTAATGATCATAATGTTAAGCTAATGGATGGGTCTTGTCCATCACATCATTCTCCTAATGATGTGATCCCGTTCATCAAATGACAACGCATGTCTATGGCTAGGAAACATAACCATCTTTGACTAACGAGCTAGTCAAGTAGAGGCATACTAGGGACACTATGTTTTGTCTATGTATTCACACATATACTCAGTTTCCGGTTAATACAATTCTAGCATGAATAATAAACATTTATCATGAAATAAGGAAAATAAATAATAACTTTATTATTGCCTCTAGGGCATATTTCCTTCATATACCTGAGTACTTATTTCGTTGCTAGTGTGTCGTTGCTTAGGAATTTCTTCACCTAGAAATTCCTCAGTGACGAATTTGTAAAAATCGCCTATTCACCCCCTCTGTAGTTGATATAACGCACTTTCAGCAGCGAAGGAAGTTCCAGCTGCTGCCTCCTCCTCGTCCAAGCGGCCCAGGACTCCATCTCCTCCTCCTCCCTTTGCATACACCATCCAGGCGGCCGATTTCGACCTCGCGTCCTTTAGCCTGAAGAGGAAGAGGATGTCAGAAGGGGAAGATGAGTAAGCATCTTGCCTCTTTATTCATCCCCTGATCCTCCATTTTGGTTGTTTCATCCTGACCCGATCTTGTCTTGATTCATCTTTGAAGTGATATGGAGATGCTGGCCCAGAGGATGGCGAAGAGGGCCAAGGCTTCGACGGGCGACGAGCCCCCGACAAGCACTTCAAGTGCACCGGTAACAATCATAATCAGCCCGGATGCCAGCCCTCGACGCAGCCCCCAATCCACCCCCAGCATGAGTCCGTTACTCCCGCCAGCGGGCGGCGGAGTGTGCATCTTCAGTGCTAACCTCGCCGGGCTCGCAGGAGGAAAGCGGCAATAGGAGGAGGAGCTGAGGGCCACCCCTGACATGCCACCCCCATTGACCAGGCCACCCAGGGGGGTCCCCGGCAAGGGCATCCACCAATAATCCCACGCGCATGGAGGAAGAGATGGTGAGTACAAGCGCCGGCGGCTCTACCCCGGCAATGGGGAACCACACCTCCTCGCCTCGTCACAGGTAAGCCGCCTGCCTCCTATTGGTTGTCGTCCTTGCCATGCGATTTTCCTTCTTTTCCTTTTTGCTTTTATGTGTTTTGACTTTAGTTTTGCCTCATTCTCCCTTTCGGCTTTCAGATCCCCTCTCAACGGCCCAGACGGACGTCGAGGCCATCATTGAGGAGACCGCCAAGGACGCCACCGTTGAGGCCGCCAAGGTTGCCGCCGACGAGGCCATCAAGGACACGCACGAAGAGGCCGCCAAGGGGTCTGCCAGGGAGGCCAGTAAGGAGACCGGCGGCCGTGCTGATGGCAATCCTGCCACAGGAGCGTCTGGCGCTGCACCGGTCCCAGAGCCCTCTGCTGCCGAGGAGAAGGTGGTTGATGATCAACCATCAACCTCTAAAGCCCCCACCCCGAGCAGATACTTGAAGGTGGGCGATGACCTGTTCGTGAGCATCGCGGGAATGGCGAGCACCGGAGCGCCAACCGAAGGGGAGGCTTTTGATGAAGAAATTCTTGTCGCTGCCGGGCTTCAGGTTGTTGACGAGCCCAGCGCCAGCAGCAGTGCCTCCAAAGAAGACCGGCTCCCCCAAGCCATGAGCATTAATTTCCGGAAGCTTCAGGCGCTTCACCGTGCTCGCAAGGAGAAGCTGGAGTCCAGGACAACAGTCATCAACAAGGCAGAGGCAGATTTCCAGGAGCGCATCGCTCAAGCGTAGACCTGGTTCGCTGAGGCACAGCAAGAGCTGAAGGCCGGCCAGGAGCAAATGTGCGAGAGCTAGCAAAAGCTCCTCCTGAAGCAGGCCGATGTCGAGAAGGCCCAAGAGGTGGCTATTGCATAGGCCGCCAAGGATGAAGCTGCCTAGAGAGAGTGTCGCGTTCTACTTGATGCCCAGAGGTGGCAAGAATGAAGAAATCGAGAAGCTTGTTGTGCAGCGGACCCAGGAGCTGAAGCTTGAACACAAAGACTCACTTGATGCTCTAGCCCTGGACCATGCCGGCAAGCTGAAGGAGGTCTTCAACGGTGTTGAGGCCACGGAGGCCACCAAGAACAAGCTTGCCGGCAAGGTGGAGAAGCTGGAGCTAGAGCTGGAGGAGCACTGGAAAGAGGTCTCCATGCTGAAGAGCAATAGGGACAAGACCGTCGACACCTTGGCGGAGCTGCAGGTCGCCATATCTGACAAGACCAGACTACTCTCCGAAGCTAATGACTCCATTGCTGATCTGAAGCTGAAGCTGACCACCTTGGAGGAGACGCTCACGGAAAGCAGGGCCCGTGAAAAGGCCCTGGCCAAGGACCTCGAGGATGAGAAGTTGTTGCTGCAGAGTTCTGCCGCCACCCACAACGACTTTGTGGATGGCATGAAGGTCTGGACCGCGCGCCTCATTGATGTTGCGGAGAGGCTCACCACGCAGCTGTCCGTGATGGGCATGCTGAGCTTCAGGTTCTCCCAGGAAGAGAATGTGAGCCAAAGTGCTAGGCTGACCCTGTTCTTTGAGCGCGCCCTCGACGCCCTGCCACTGCTCCACTCCAACTGAGCGAAACATCTGGCCAACGAGGCCCGGAAGCTTTGCCGGGGCGTCCTCCTCAAGGTGCTCACCAAGGTGGTGCACTGGAACCCTGGCGTCGACTTCACCAAGGCACTTGAGAGCTTGCTAGAGGACGCAGACCTCAAGGCGCTTGAAGAACTTGTCGAGCCCGTCGTCAGCTGCGTTGACAAAGTCAAGAGGTTGGAAGGCCAGCACCGGGATTAGCCACTCCACTCTTTATTGCCACTACAAATTCAGGCCCAAGATGATTTCATCTTAAGTTAGAAACGCGGCAACCATCTACGTAATATAACTTGCTACATTTCAAACTGAATGCATGCTATCTTCCTTCTTGATCTCTCTTTGTATCTACTACACCCTGTGCTCATTTGGATAGGCTTGCTGGTGTGTGCACCCTTGTCGCGGGCGCATTGAGGAGCGGATCCTTAGCAGCCTGTTGGGGGTGTCGCTGCCGGCAAGACACCTTGCCACTCCTAGTGCAGCCACTTGAACCGTGGAGCGGACTCGAAACAAAATAAGGGTGCTAGTAGTTGTGGCAGGGTTCCTTCGCGTGTAGGTTTTCCATACAAGACAATATCCTTTGAGGAAAATAACCTTATATTTAAAGAAAATCACTCAAATTTTGACGTGACTTAACTTTTCGATGTTGCGTTCTTTTCTGCAAGATGCTACTTTGAACGGCGCCTGTTGATGCCCATACTCTCTATCCTCCCCGGCAAACTTGTATGCGAGGGAATCTTCTCTCCTTTGAGAAAAAGAAAGAAGAGAAAATAGGAACATGGAACCTTTGCGATTCATCAGTATTTGCTAGAAAAGGTAGTACAAAATCTCGGACAGGCATGCATATATATGTATATGAACATGGAAATCTACAAGCACTGTACATATTGGCAATTATTCAACTGTGCACAGGGTCTACGCCTAGCTTTGTACATAGGGTTACATGCCTTGCCGGCAAGGCTAGTACAAAAGGGGGTTGCCGGGGGTTCCGGCAACCACGCCTTATGGGTAAAACTTGCGAAGATGTTTGATATTCTAGGAGTTGCTCACTAGAACACCTTCTTCAGTCCCCGGGCAGACTGCGCCGGGCCGGGTGACTTGTATTACCCAATAAATGCCTTTGGGTAGCAGCCCTCCACTCTTTTTGCTTCTTCATAGCAGGAGGAAAGTCGAGGAGTAGCTGTGCTTGTGCCAATGCTTCTGCTTGCGTGGGTGGCAGCAACAAACGCGAGGAACGGGAGGTGCTCGAACTTCTAACTACGTTAGAAGGAGCTCCATCACGGTTCCGCGGCCGTGTGCCCTTTTCACCAGCATCTTGGCATGCATGCCGGCCCTGTGCATCTCGAGAATGATGTTGAGGGCTCTTGCCGCGGCGACGCCCGGGGTAACCAACATCGCGGCGCTGCTTGTCACGCACGACCTGGGAGGACCGCGGTGCATGCATCGGCGGAGTCATCTTCCTACCCTTGGAGGTCCCTACATCGGCCGTAGGCAGCACGGCTCCGTCCTTGGATGCGGCGGCGTGTGGATCATCATCGTGACCGTGGACGATGCCGCTCGCCTGGTTGCTGGTACCAGAATGATGTGAATGGTCTTGATCTCCTCCGCCACCAGCGTCTGCCCCGTCACCTGTTTGCGTCGGCACGGGCAGACCGGCTCCAGATGAACCGATCACCGTGATCGTCTTCCTCTTCGGAGCCATGGTGATGAAGAAACGTACTAACTACCAGACCAGATTTGCACAATGTCATGGAAAGGTCACGACAGATGTCCTAGCAGAAGGACTTAGTCGTGGAGCCATTGCAACTAGGTAGCTTAAAGGGGTTAAATGGGACAAATGACACAGGAGTTTATACTGGTTCGGCCCCTTGAGGTGAAGGTAAAGGCCTAATCCAGTTTGAGGTGGTATTGCTTATGTCTCGATTACCAGGGAGCGAATTTGCTTGCCCTATCTTTCGATCGGTTGTTTCTTATCCTGAACCGCCGCCGAGTCGTCCCTTTAAATACAGAGGTTGACGCCCAGCGGCTCTCGGAGTCCCGGCCGGCTCATAAACAGTGTGCGGCTCGGTGACTATCTATTTATGCCTTACAATGCAAGTCATACATATATGGCGGTTTATCTCTACACGCCTTATGTCGCCTCTGGGCGTTGGGCCCTTTCTTGAACCACCATCTTCATTATCCTCGTGGGCTTCATATGATGAATCTCCATAGGTATAACCCGGCCCCACCTGGGCGGGTTATACTAATAGTCATATCCCCAACATTAGACCCCAGATTGATTTGAACTGGTTCATGTCAATCTTCAATACTTAGAAAAAATCTTCACTTCTTCATTTGTGCGAGAGTTTATAAGCCGCCATGACGTCATCTTCTGGATTTGTGATAACCCGCCATGACGTCACCTGCCAATAATTCACACTTTATCCATCATCTTTTATCTTATTAACCGTTCCGAAAATAGAGGCGTCTGGGTATCTAGATAACCATGTTTTGGCCTCCTCGTTTTTCGCGCTCACTTATTAGACTTTCCTTATAAATAGCCACGACCGGACTCTTCTAATTCTCCACCTTTTCCATCTTCTTCCTCCTCTCGTGACAGTTTGCCACTCGAGCTCCGCCGCCGCCGTGAAGCACACTGTCGTCCTCGTCCTCGGCCGCTGCATCACCCTGAATGAACCAGAGAACGGCAGCGCTCCTTCGCAGTTCACCTGCATCTGCAAGTTCTCCTCCCCCAATGCTTCAGATCGCATTAGGGTTCCAACTGTTCTTAGTGTTCTTCGTAGTTCCTTCTTAGTTCTTCCACCATAGCACCTTTTGATCTAGAAACAGTATAGAACTTGTGCATAGTTGTTTTGCCTTCGCCTTCAATACCAGCGGACCCCTTTTCCTTTGGAAAGAGATCTCATTAGAGCTTATGAACTCCCCTGTGCTGGTTTTAGGTCCTGAATTTTTTTTTCTGAACTGCCATTGATCCAAAATAATAACTGCAATATGTGAAACCTGTTTGTACTATACTTAGCAAAAAACTGCACCTTGATAGATTTACCTAGTCATGGCGGCTCATATCACCGGCTGTAGTTAATTGGAATGCTCAACAGATAATATCAAAACTGCTCATGGCGGCTTATATAACCTGACGTAATTAGTCATATGCCATTGGGCCCCTTTGTAAGCCGCCATTCTGAATATGTGTTGTAATACCTTTTCCTCCGGCTTAAAGTTGTGTAGTTCTCATGAGCCGGCTATGGCCGGTTGTAATATCAAGGGGTCATCGTAAACTTGCAACAAGACAAGCAATATGCATTAGCCCCCAAGTACCAAGTACTCTTGCTCACAAAGTGATTGGCACTTATTCACTTAAGCCGCCACTTAAATAGAACTTTTGGTAGACATTAACCCCCAAGTGCCAAGTGTTGTTGCTTGCAAAAGGCTTGGGACTTGATATTTTGAACTAACATTTGACTGATGATGTTGATCCGGTTTATGAACAGACCACCACTGCTCCACTTCAAATAGAGCTGTTTGAGATGAAGACTCGTCTGGAGCTGCAAGAGGCTAAGACCCAAAAAGCAAATTCAAAGTTTGAATTTACTGTGGCTGAATCAGAAAAAGTGAAGGTCGGCTTTAAAGTTGAGAAAGATGCCTAGGCTGAAGAGAAAATAGCCTTGACTCAACGGGCTGAGAAGGCGGAGACGGCTCTTCAGGAAGCGACCACTGAACTCACTGGCTTAAAACGCCAGGTGTCTCAGATTGTTTCTGCTATCTTCGGTAAGTCACCTTATAATTATCAAATTTGAATATTGTTATGGATGAGATGAACCACTTGTGGCCCATCCAATGATTATTTTGCAGGCCCCAGAAGCACCAATCTGAACCAAGTCATGCGGGTGAAGCTGAAGGCGGTTTACACCTTGGTGGAGTAGCTTTACGCTGGTGCTCAGCATGCATTGGTCACCGTTTCTCCATCCAATGAAGCTCCCACACTCTTGGTTGATGTGCTAAGGAAACTGTCCGTCTTGCCCGAGCGGTTTAATGAAATGAAATGATCATGTGCAAGAGCCGGAGCTGTGACTGCCTTAAGCCGGTCCAAATCATGGTACCCGGAGTTAGACTCAGCCGATATCTTTGTCGGGTATCCAAGCTTCAAGGAAGACGGCACTCCGTTTGACCAGAAAGACTTTGCTGCTTGTGTGAAAGACATATGTCCTCTGGCTAGTCTGATCACCAATGAGACAGACCTTACCAAGTATCACCCGGCTTACGACATGGGAAATCAGGAGATGCCAACACCATCTTATAAACTCACAGGCCTGATCCCCCCAATCTGTAAGCATACTTTTGCCCCTGAAGTTGACCCGTCCAAGCTAATTGATGATGAAGCTAAGCTCCAAGCTTTGAGTGGAATTGACGGGTCGTCACCAACCTTCCAGGACATGGAACAGGACAAATAAGCGGAGAGGGATGATTCGGAAGCATCAGGCCGTCAAGAAGATTGATCCGCTGGGCGGCTCGTATTTGTGGCCTTCTGAAAAAAAACAGTTAATCATTTGGACTCTCGTAGTCATGTAATAGGGTAGCAACAACTTTGCTCCGCCGTCCCATCATGCACGTTTTGTTTTATGCTCCACACTATTAAGCTGCCAACTGAGACTTATGATTTTTGAGTGGTGTAGAAAAAAAAAATTCAATTTTATCCTGCACACAAGTAAATCAAAAGAGATCCCTTGGCGGTTTACTGCAAAGCGGGTCATAATATCTCATATGCACCCACTAATTCTTAAAATAGTTATGGATAAGGCTGGTTGAACCTTAAATGAAACATAATAATGATATCATACCTGGGATATGGAACTGCACTACCGGTTTACGACACCTGTGTAGTAAGGGTGTGTCGGATTTAGGGATCCGGCAACCCTTGAGAGGTTCAAACTCCGGGGTGCGTGCGGAGATATCAACCTGCCCAGCCTGCCTACTCACGATCCTCCTAGCCTAGCGCGTCGAGCTCAAAGGGACACAAAGATACAGAGATTTATACTGGTTCAGGCCACCGTTGTGGTGTAATACCCTAATCCAGTATGGTGTGGTGGATTGCCTCGAGGGGCTATGGATGAACTAGTACAGTGGATGTACAAGCCTTGGGGGGTGAGGTGTTCTTGAGCTGGTGTGGTGTTTTCTTGTTCTGATTTTGGTTCTCTTCTATGGTGGTGGCTAAGTCCTATATATAGTGGCCTTTGTCCTCTTCCCAAATATGAGCGGGAAGGGATCCCACAACGACGGGATTTGAAAGGGGACAACTAGTACAATCTATCCTGACAAAAGTAGTCTTCGCCTGCGAAAAGCCTCTAGTCGTGACGTTGTGGTGGTCTCGGTGATGACCTCCGTCCTGCCGTCCTAGCGGTCTTGGTCTTGTTGCACCAGAATGGAAACCTTTGGCTGATTCCTCGAGACTCCGCGCCTGTGGCTTTCCTCCCTTGCACCGAAGAGGAAACCTGCGCTCTGCACCCGCCTGGCTCCCGCCTGGCCTTGGTCGTCATGGCTCACGTCAGCTGAACCTCATGAGATACTTGCATAGAACTCTCCGCCCCTCAGGAGCCCTCCTAAGGAGGACACCTCCTTCAGGGGTCTTGGCGTCATTTGCCTCGCAAGGCGTGGCCCCTCGCGAGGGTCTTGCGATGTTGGTGTTGAAGCTAGGCCGTACCAGGCCATCGATGGAGTCACGCGGTGACCCGCTGGTAGGCAGGAGTGGATACCCCCAAGTCCAGGATGCTGACAGTAGCCCCCTGGCCGAAGGCGCACTCGGACTTGGCTTCTAGGAGAAGCCACAGGCAAGTGTGGAGCACCGCGGGGCCTAACCGCCTGCGGCCTTGGTAATGCATGGCGATTGATTGGACGTGGGCAACTACGCTTCCCCACGCTGCCTCGGCAACTGCTCGACTTGACTGGTCGATGCGGCATGCAGTAGGTCATGATGGCGCGAGGTCGTGGAGGCTGGCGGTTAGCCTCCCTTGGCCATAAATGTGAGGGAGGGGCAGAGCCCCCCGTCCAACTTTCTTTCGTCTTGCTCCCGCATGCTTCTTCTCCTCTCCATCTCGCTTCGATCAGGAGGTTCTCCACGGCAGAGAAGGGGAAGGCTCCTAGGGAGGGGCCCGACGCTCTCCCGCCGAAGAAGCAAATCCGCCTTCCTGACGATGCCCGCGCGGGGCGAGAGGTGGACAGACCTTGGCAATCAAGGCCTCCGCCGGGCTTCCCCCTCCCCCTATACGCCCGCGCTCAAGATGATGGAGTGCGCCGACGAGCGGCGTCTGATGGGGATGGCAGGGCTGCTATTGTCGTGCTGGCCGTGCCACAGACCCACGCCGAGGGTAGCTCACACGAGTTCGTGGTGTGGGCGGCGATGCCTCCTGACACCTGGATCCGACTCCCGCAGTTCTTCACTAGTGAGCTGCCTCCGAGGGGACCGGTGGAGCTGTGGCTGCAGCACGCAAAGTGCAGCAGCTTTGCCACCAGAGCTGAGGTCGAGGTGGTGCCGCCTGGAGACGTCTTCATGACGTGAGGATGGGGCGATATTGCTCGGGCCTGCCGAGCGTAGGGAGCCCTGGTGATCCACTTCGAGTACGACGTCATGGCCTCCTTGTTCATCAAGGTCTTCAACAAGGAGGGCGAGCGGCTGGAATGCTGCCCCGGAGGAGACAGCTCGAGGGACGCCGTAGCGGGTGCTGGATATGCTGCTGCCCCTTTAGCGCTTCGTCCAGCAAGAGTGATGACTCCTGGGAATCCAGGGACTCTCCTGAGCCCTGTGATTCTCCGGAGTCGAGCGACGATGGCTACGTGCCGCCAAGCTCCCGCCGAGGCCGCAGTGCAGCTGCGGCTGCCGCCCGGCGTTGTCAGCGATACTGTAGGGCCTTGTAGTTTCTCCTGCGTGAGATGAATATCAGCCCCCGTGGGGTTTGTAAGGATCAGAATGCATTTAATAGTATCGTTGTTTCTTTTGAATTTGTAATGGATGCGCGTATTCCAGTTTGGCTGAGTCCCTCCCTTTTCTCTTCCCTAGACAGCGTGGCGCTCTACGCCGACAAAACCCAATCCCCAGGCAGGCTTTAGCCGTCGCTAGTATGCTAGGTCGCGATGCCGTGGTCAAGGCTAGGAGGTGAGCGGCCCAAGGTCCTGTAAGAGCTCATGAGACGCGATGCTCACGAGGTCCCCTTTGGCGTGCAAGCAGCTATATAGAAAATCAAAAAGGGGAGTTGCACCACCCATTGTAACATCCCAAATTTTCAATTTGGAATGTTATACATTAGATCATCATGCATATCATATTTTTCTCGCATTTTCCGATCCTAGAAAATTTCACGCAACTCAAGGACCCTCGGAGAGAGTTGGAAGTTTCATTATTTTCATATTTGGGATTCTCAAATTTTGAAAATAGGATCATTGGATTTATTTAATTATCTTCATAAAGTTTTTCCTATAAAAAATTTTTAAGAGAGGGAATAATATGACTTTCCCAATATTTAGGAAAAAATGAAGATATTATAAATAAATCAAGATTTGGTTTTGGAAGATTTATTTTGCTTAGGCAAAAAAAATGAGCATTTTAAAAATTTATGCATGTTTGCCGTTTTTAAAGTTCATTTTGTTCGACTCATTTTTAGGAGTCGGGGAAAATTTGTTTTATTTAATTTGGAGTTCAATTGGTATTTTTTTTAATTCATTTGGTTTAATTTAAAAAAAAAACAGCGCCCCCCCCTGGGCCAAGGCCCAGCTGGCCAGCCAGCCAGGCCCGGCCCAGCGCCCCGCCTCCCTCTCCCTCGCGCGCACGCAGCCGCCCGAGCGGGAGCTTCCCC